>NC_135904.1:20043503-20326003 GCF_964194155.1 Cetorhinus maximus | reverse complement strand
AAAACAGCAAACTGTTAGGATGGCTGCCAAGGGTCAGGTGACTTTTGTAATTTCTGCAGGCTCAGAATTATCTCAAGTCTTTGGAAAATTCTTAATTAAATGATCCCAGGTAGGGTGCCCTTCCTCGAATTGACAATGCTGAGACAAAACCAGCAGTGAAATTCACACCATCTACTGCCTATGGCCTTACCAAAGCTTAAACTGCATGGATTCCCAGAATCATTGTCACTGAACACGAAACAACAAAAGAGCTATAGAGAAACCAGTTCATCACAGGTAGGTGTGAATAGTCACCACCCATTCTCCATTGTGTAGCAATGACTCCTAACTTCAAATCATTTATTGCACAATGGAAGTATTGTTGAGGTGATCACCTGATAGAAACTGACTTCAGATAACCAATCTTACTTACTCCGAGCACCAGGGAGAAATAAGCCTGGAAACGCATTATGCAAAAGCCCTGTGTGAATCTCTCTCCCTTCTCCACCTATTTTTGCAATTGTCTGCTCTTTTTGACAATTCATGTGTCACAGGTAGAGATATTTTTAAAGAGTTCAGCCAGCAGCTGCTATCTCTAGAAGAACAGATAAATCGCCCATCTACCTCTTTAAACCGCCTCGATACCTAAATCATAAAGACCACTGAGCTCAGCCTGAATCCACCCAAGTCATCAACCTACAAGGACAAGGTATCACTTTAATGCTTATTGGACTTAATTTTTTTTCTTTCATGGGATGTGGGCACCACTGGCCGGGCCAGCATTCATTGCACATCCCTAATTTCCCTTGAGAAGGTGATGGTGAACCACCTCCTTGAACCACTGCGGTCCATGTGGTGTAGGCACACAAACAAAGTTATCCCTTCATCTATCCTCCCACTTTACAATCTGTTTTTATATGTGTGAATCTGAGTGTTTGTGTGCACGCATGAGAGTTGGGGCGTTGTTATTATTTTCTTAGACCGGGTTAAATACAATAAAAATTTTCTTTTCAAAAGAAACCCAAGGAAACCTGTCTGTCTGTGCCTTTTATAGTCACCGCACACAAACAGTTAAACACTCACTGAATTGGCAAGCGTATTCCTTATTAAAAACCAGTCGTGGTCAAACGAGGAGTGAGAAAAGAGGGGAAATTTGACACCTCTCCTCACCGGATCACGACAATATGCTGCAAAAACAATGGCCTGGATTTATCCTATGGCTTTGTCCTATTTGTCTGCGCCGCCATTTTACGTGGCCGGGCCAGTTAGGTCCCGCCCAGCGCCATGCGCGGCCGGTAGCGCTCTGCGCGGGCCGGGGGGGGGAGGAGGGAGAGTCGGGGGCCTGCGCTCTTTTGCACACGCGCGCAGGAAGAGACGCAGCAATCTCCCTGAGGCACGGAGCTGCGTCAGGGAGATTGAATGTATAATAAAATAATGACAGAGATGATTTAAACATTTATTTAAACAAGTCCCCCGAGTGGGGGCATGTTCGTAAATTTGTGACAATTTATTTAATCATTAAAAGCTTCAGGAAACCTCATCCCGCCCGTGGATGAGGTTTCCTGAAAAACGTAAAGGCCGCTTGGGCTTTTCGCCTGCCCCCCGCCAACCTTAAGGTTGGACGGACAGCGTTCTTAACTGCTTTAATTGATTTCTTAATGGCCTTAATAGGCCGTGGACAATTCGGCGGGCGTGCAGCCGACTCCGGCGCGTGCCCGCTGAACGAAATATCGCGATGGTGTGCAGGATGCACGCCCGACGTCATCGCGCGTTACTTTACGCATCGGTGTGTCGCGCCCATCCCCGCACGCTGACCGGAAGATTCTGCCCCATGTTTTTTTAAATATCAAATATTTCCCGCAGTTTTGCTCTCAGGCTCATGGCTGAGGTTATATTGGACTCGTTCGCTATGTTTATAATTGCTAGAAAGCAACACCACAATCACAACACTCCTCCAACAACACTCAAAAAGCTTGACACCATCCAGGACAAAGTAGCCCGTTCATTGACACCCCTTCCACAAGCATTCACTCCCTCCACCATTGACAGACAGTAGCAGCAGTGTGTACTATCTACAAGTTGCACTACAGAAACTCATCAAGGTTCCTTAGACAGCACCTTCCAAATCCATGACCGCTACCATCTAGAGGGACAAGGGCAACAGATGCATGGGGGAACACCACCACCTGGAAGTTCCACTCCAGGCCTGTTGGCCTGTTCGGGTGTGTGTGGTAGCCATGGAGTCAGGGGATAGTCGGGTGGTCAGGGGTGATAGTTGTGTGGTTGGGGGTGGGGGGTGCTAGTTGGGGGGATATGGGGTGGTGGTCAGGTTGGAGGGTAGTCAGGAGTTCCAGTGGACAGACAGTGGGAGGGT
Source organism: Cetorhinus maximus (assembly GCF_964194155.1). NCBI lineage: Eukaryota > Metazoa > Chordata > Chondrichthyes > Lamniformes > Cetorhinidae > Cetorhinus > Cetorhinus maximus. The sequence goes on along the minus strand of NC_135904.1, from coordinate 20,323,650 downwards.
CAGTAGTGTAGTTACCCAGGAGTTAGTACTGGTTTTAATCCTTCTAGCTTTTCCTAGGTAACTATTCCGGCAAGTGAGTCGGAACCATCCCAAGTCCAACTCTAACTCAGAGTTTCAGTGGGGTCGAAACACAGGGTAATTGCCCATCGGAAGTCCAAACTTCCCAGGCAGTTCTGCGTAGTGTGTCGGGACTTCCGAGGGGTCTCCTAGCACAACTTGGAGGGGGGGTGCCTCCAGGGTACGACCACCTGGGGATCGGAAGCTCTGGGCCCTTATGATTGCAGCATTTGGGTGTTCAGGGCTAATAGAGTTAATGTGTGGGACAGGAGGAACAGGACTGCCCAAATGATGATGTAAGCAGGATTCACATGACTGAGAGCTAGAAGGAGAAAGCTCATGGCTTAGATGGAGTAATACCTGTAGTCTCGTACATCTGCAAATAGTTATGTCTTTACAATGAAACTGTTATTGTTCAGACATATCTATGTCTCTGCAACTGTTCCCTAGCCAGTTGTAACTGACACACTGCATGGCAGCAGCAGTGAAGGTCCCCAAAATCTCTGAAAATCAACTTTAAAAATAGTTTGCAAGTCTGACCTGAAAAACGGCGCCAAAATGGAAGATTTCAGTAGAACAGTTGAAAATCGCCAAAACATCTCCTCTGAAGACATGGAGGCTGAGAAGCAGAGAAGGAATCAGTTGTCGGCTTACTCAGAGCTACACAATAGCACCTGGTGGTCCGTGAAAAATCCCGATCCAGTAGCAGAGTCAAAGAGCCTGGCGACGATTGAGGAAGGCTGAGAGGGCTTTGAAATGGGGCTTTCAAACCTACGGCGCAGTAAGCAGGCAGCACTGGGAGAAATTCCATGTCAATGAGCGTGGGTCGATACACCTCGTAGCCTGGGTGCAAGGTCGGTGCAATTACACATGGCGACTCCGTGGGAGCAATTGAAAAAAATAAGCTGCCCAAAATGATTTCTCAAAGGGAGGAAAGGTGTGAACTGGGCTTGACAATTACTTCAAAGCTCAAAAAATCCAGGCAAACCTCCTAAGAGCTTAAATGAGCTACGAATTCTAAATTCACCTTGCCAGGACGATTTGGGCAGGTGAAGGCCAGATCAGGCACAGAATTGGTCACTATGGAGGAAGAGATGTTTAAGATTCAGAATTGCATCCAGATTAAACAATAAGCGAGAGGCTGAGCATGTCAATACATTATTGTACTCTGTTGGAGCAATTGCTGATGATGTGATAACAAGATAAGGCATCAATGAAACACCAGGCAAATTCAAAGGGGTCTTAAAAGTTTTTGATAATTATTTTTATGAGTAACTAGATATTAGAAAGAGTCAAGTTTAACAAAAGGGTCGAGAAGCCTGGTGAACCAATAGATATCTTTATCAATGACCTTTATCGACTGGCTGAAGTTTGTGAATATGGTGATCTTAAATCTGAGTTGATATAAGACCGCACCATAATTGGGGTAACCAATGACACCCTTTCTAACCTACTGCAATCCAAAAAAGACTTAACTTTGGAGAAGGTGATACATTTAGTCAGACAATCAGAGGTCTGTCAGCAAAATAGAGACATAATAAGAGGGGAAGACAAACCACGATTCAGGAAATCCCCAATGATGGTGCAACTTATTAAACAGAAGAATGCCAAAGACACTCTGGTGCAAAAAGAAGACCTTATAGAACAAAACCTCAAGATGCCATTAGACCATGAAAGCACTGTGGTGCCTAAAAGCCCACGGGCACGAATAGTCCTGTAAGCATTGCTGGATGCTTTCATTGTCAAAGGTTGAACACTTTGGAAAGATGTGCAAAACTAAAACCTCTAGAAACACAGAGGCTCACGAAAGAATGTTTGTTCACAAGGCCATTAATGAACTAAAGGAGTCTCGCCAAAAAGAGGAACAACAATTTTTCCTAGGGGAGATCAAAGATCCAAAATAGACTTTCTGGAACGTGGATATTTGCGTCAATGGATGCATCACTAATTACGAAATGGGTACAGGAGCAAGTGTAACAGCCCTGTCCGATGAAGAACTGTGGCTAGTAAACCAATGGCTGAGGACAACTAAGCCCCAGTTATATGGTCCAGGAGAGATCAAAGTACCAGTGATACATGAGCATGTTACATGCAACGCTCCAAACATGATGGTATGTGCAATCAGGAATTCTCTTTTCTGAAACGCCTGTGTCGACCTCAACCTCATCAAAACAGCGGAAGACATCAATGAACAAACAGTCATCGATTATGCCAAATCAAAGCCCCTCAAACTGTCCAACTGCTCTGATGGCCTCAACTGAGACTTCAGTGCTGATCTTTCAACACTCTTCACTGAGGCCGACAATCCAGCCTTTTCCCAAGAAGATACCTTGAGGGATGGAGAATAAACTTATTCCTCCTCAAGTGGTGCCGACCCGGTTGGAGCAATGAGTACCTGAGTACGACCATAACCCTTCGTCATTCGGTGCATTGGCAGAGAGGGTGGAAAACAAAACCCAGGCATTAGTACTCACTGGTACAATGCCACATTCATCTGACAGCGGTGACCCGTTCATAAGTGCATCCACATCTATCCATTCACCAAAAGTTGTAGTCCAGGGTGCGAGCAATCGAACAAGTTCAGAACCAGAGACAGAACCAAACCAGACGATGTCCACCTCTTCCATATTGGAGGACACTGACCTTCCTGCCACACCTGGGGTTACTGGGATTTGAAGGACAGAAAGATGTTGATCGCTGCTTCCTGTCATTGATCAAGTGCTTTCCTTGCTGCTTCCTGTCTTACCCACACAAGTACCTCTGGAGGCAGCAATCCAAGATTCCTCAAAACTTCACAAGCCAGAGGATACAAGGAGTCTTCACTCCAGAGGTAAAGAATAGCAGACAAAACCGCCAAAAGGAACCAGGGTCAACTCAACAAACAAGGATAGAGAACATAGTCAGTATAAAGAAAGGGATAAACCCACAATATCCAATCATGAAAGAGAAACAAAGGATCAAGAGAGGTATAATAGCAAGAAGAGGAAGAGGATCAAGCCTAGATCCAGATAAGAGAACCTTCCATTATATATTTGGGAAAACCAGATGTTGACAATGCTGGAAATCTTACCAAAGACCAACCAAGTCAAAGCAAAGAAGCCAAGGGGAGACAACTGATCTTCTAAGCTTCACAAGGACATGATCAGGGGCAGTCATGAAACCTCCAGACTAATTAAACCCATGAAGTCAGAGGCTTGGGGGTAGATGGGGTAGCATGTAAGTAGAAATGTAAAATATATTTGGACAAAGACTTGAGGGGAGATGTCATAATAGGGTGTTCAGGGCTGAAAGATTTAACGTGTGGGACTGGAGAAACAGTACCATCCACATGATTATGTAAATAGGAGTCACATAGCTAGGAGCAAGAAGGAGAAAGCTCATGGCTTGGATGGAGTAATACCTGTAGTCTTGTATATCTGTAAATAGTTATGTTCTTACAATGAACCTGTTATTTTTCAGACATGTCTAAGTCCCACAACTGTTCCTTAGCCAGTCACAACCAACATACAACAATGATCACATTTATAGTGCAAATAGCCTATGTAAACATTTTTTGTAACATTTCAATATCTTGCAAGTAGCTGACCCTCCCTAGGTGACCAATGCGGAAACAACCAACCCATAAGCTTCATAATACTGCTCCTTAAACATACATCAGTTTTATGCCTATAGGCCCTAAGCTCTGGAGTTCCCTTCCTACACCTCCCCCTCTACCTCGCTTTCCTCCTTTAAGAAACTCCTTAAAACCCATCTCTTTGACCAAGCTTTTGTTCATCTAATCTAATATCTGCTTATGTGGCTCAGTGTCATGCTTTGTTTTGTAGTCTGCCTGTGAAGCACTTTGGGACGTTTTATTACATTAAAGGTGCTACCGAAATATAAGTTGTTGTTGGTTCAGTCAGCCAATTAATACCTGCCTTGTAGTTAACACTTTGTACATTGACAACTTTTATTTTTCTTCAAAATTCTTCTGCTTTGCTGTTTATTGCTGTTTATTCATAAGGTAAGAGCCTTATTACCTCCTCGGTTGCTAAGTAACAGGAGCTCAGTGGAGGTAGCGTTTTTGTCAGCTATTGTTTGTTGCTATGGCACTAACTATATATTTTTTTCAAATTGAATCCTTCAGGGACTCCAGGACCTTTTTGCAGCATTTTTTGGTATATTGTTCCAGTACATGCTGATATGTCGAGGCATATTCCGCTGTCTCTCCACACTGTGTCCTGTAACCTCCAGTAAGTTACATCATGGAGACTATCATTTTAAATAATAAATTATGATGGGAAAATGTACAGAAGTTCCAAAAGTTTCTAGCCATGTTTTTAGTCAGACAACATAAATAGCTAATTTAAAAACGATTTCTGTACCTGACCTCTTCAACAGTTAAACACATAACTCCTTACATTTATAGGATTTTTCTGCCTTCAATTTCCTGAAATGAGGGAAATATTCCATTCCACATAGTGAAGATTGATCAAAGGCAAGGTTGTGAGCTCTGGGCAATGGAATGCTTGACATTTCTGGCTGACTGCTTTTTATCAAGCACTCCCATCTTTCAGATCAGACATTAAACCGAGACCCCAACTATCCTCTCAGGTGGATGTAAAAGCTCCTATGACACTAATCCGGAGAAGAGCAGGGGAGTTATCCCCAGTGCCCTGACCAGTATTTATCCTTCAGTGAACATCACTAAAGAAAAGATTAGTTGATCATGTTCATGTTGCGGTTGGTGGGATCTTGCTATACACAAATTTGCTGCCCGGTTTCTTACACTTCAAAAGTGCTTAACTGGCTGTAATGTGTTTTGGGATGTCCTGAGGTCATGAAAGGCACTGCCATATAACTCCTTTCTTTCTTTTCCCAGGTAGGGTTGCCAACCCTCCAGGATTGGTTTTGGAGTCTCCAGCAATTGAAGATCAATCTCCAGGACATTGCTGTGTGCAACCCTGGAGAAAGATCATTGGGCATTTTCTTTGAGCATATCTCATTAACAGATGTAAAAACATTGAAATTGGTTGGGGTAGGGGGTGGGGGTGGGGTGGGGTGGGGGGTTGCGATAAAAGGCTTTTTGGCTGACAGTCAAGCATCATCCAGTTGGGTAATGAGTCTTTTTGCTTTCCAATTGGTGGAGGAAGGCAGTGCGTCACAAGGTTGGCCAACGAAAGGCTGGACCTTGGGGGCACGACATGTAATGAAACCTCCAGGAATACATTTAATCACAGTTGGCAACCCTATTCCCAGGTAGGGTATATTGTACTGTGTAGATGCCAATGAATTTTTCCTTTGCTTTGCATCAATAACATGAATCAACCTCAACCCCAGAAAAAGACCGGTGTCATTTTTATTTTCAGTTTCCACCCCCAATCCTCACTGAGTTAAAATTGATTATTTTGTGCCAAATTAGAGGCAGTTTTGCACTGCGGGATTGCTAACATCTGGATTGAGACTGCAAAAATATCACTTCACACAGAATCTGATTCCCGTCCCTTCACTCTGTGTTGGTGCTGGAAGCCGAAAGCCCTAGCTTAGTAATCCTGCAGCTTAGTGAGCCAAAATCCAACCCAGTGGGTTGAAGATGTGGAAATTGAAGGCCTTTTTTAGACTGTGTTTCCACTTCTTCCTGGTTCTTTTCAGGGAGGCAGATGCTTTATCCATCCCTTTGATCATGGTATCATTTTTTGGGGTGGTATTAGTAGGATCCTGGGCTCCATATCTTCCTAGTTCTATTTCCCGTCCAGCCAGCTGCGAATAAGCCTACCTCTCATTAGGCATACAGGGTAGAATTTAATGTAGGCAATGGGGGTCTTGCCTGTCTGCTGGAGACCTGGCCAGAGCCCACCGCATTAAGCGCCAATCAGGCAGCAGGAGGCCTTCCCCAGGATCGAGGACCCAGGAATGGAAGTCCCACCCACCGAGAGCTGTCGCCAATCAGAGGCTGCAGCCCTTCATTGCTCATCAGTGCCACTGGGGAGCCAGTGGTTGCTGTGGGTAATGCACCAGTGATAATGGAGGGACCCAGGCCACACAGTCAAGTGATGGTGAAAGGGGGATGGTGGGGGTGGGGGTCGTGGGGGAGGGCGGAGTGGGAGTCAGTAGCAATGGCAGGGGGTGGTTCTCAGCAGGTCCCTCACTTCCCGATGCCAGTGCCCTCGAGCAGGCCCTGAGTGCCTTTGAACAAAGTCCCACAAACAGCAGTGAGATAATTGTTCAGATATATTATGATAGTGATATTGGCTGAGGGATAACGTTGGCTAAGAGAGCAGAAGAACTCCCCTGGGCTTTTAGAACAGCGCCATGGAATCTTATATGTCCAACTTGACAGGCAAATGGGGCCTTGGTTTAAAGTCTCATCTGAAGGACATTGCAGCACTGGACAGACGTATCAGTCTGGGTTTTGTGCTCAAGTCTCTGGATTGGGCCTTGTCCCGATGACCTTCTGATTTTGAGATGAGAGAGTGCCACCAGTGAGTTGGCACCGGGCGAGAAATTGTGAACCCGTGGAATAAAAATGGAAAATGTCTGTAATAATTTCAGGTTTCCAGCATCCGCAGCTGTTTGCTTTTATTTTAGTGTGAGTCCATGGACCTGATTCTCCACACATTTAACTTAATAGATGGAAAAGTGGGTGGGGGTGGGGGGGGGTGAGGGGGCTGCTCAGCTCAGTCACCTCCTTTCACATTTGCAGCCAGGCCCTTGGTCTATTGTAGAACAATCATCCTCGTCAGCCACGTCCTGCCAGGCACCTTTGATGACTCCTCCCTGAAGTGGGGGGTGAGGGGTAGGGGAGGCGGCCTTGAGTGCAAACTGGGCCAACCCTGCTTTGCCCCATCTCTAAATGTGCCAGGTTGCCTCTGAGCGGGTGCTCAGCCTTGTCGTGATCAGAGAGGCACCATGGAGGGAACATGGCATTTAGGACCCTCCATTGTTACGGCAACAGTCAGCAGCTTCAGTCCAGGTGGAAAGGCGTGGGCCGGGATTTTCTGTGCCCGCCAGCATCGGGTGCGTTCGGTGGCGTGAAACCAGCTCGCGACCTTCCGCTCAGGTCGTCGACGGCGAGCACGTGTTTCCCGCCATCGGACGTCAGGAACCTCACTGTAATATATCTGCGTGTTATTATTAGGCCAGCTCACCGGAATCGTCCACCCAACACCCTCCCCACCCCACTGGATCATCTATCCGCGTCGGCGGGAGGGCACACCGATGTGTTTCACAACAGCGCATAAAGGGTGGGCACTTGGGTGAGCAGCACTTTGAGGGGAACGTGGAGGTGAGCGCACAACTTGCCAGGGTCGCCTGTTGGACTCCAAGCTTGAGGCACATTGAGTGGGTGGGGGGGTGGGAGGGGTGGGGGGTGGGGGGGTGGTTGAGTGGTCGGGGGGGGTTCAAGGGCTGCTTTGTGGTTGAGGCAACTTGTGGGGGTGGGAGGAAGGGCAGCCTTGCGATTGAATATAACGCACAAGCATTCGGGGTACGGGTAGGGTGAGCAAGGGAAGCGACCATGCATTAGGGACACCTTATATAAAGTGACCAACGCTCTGCAACTGAGACAGTTCAAGCGCAGCCATTGATATGATTGGAGTCAGGCCTCTAGCTTACCTGCCCACTCAAGCAATGCAGAGGCATCAAAGTGCCACCAAGAGCTCCAGAGCTTTTCACCCCTCGGGCCCAGACTGCAAAGTCATGAGCATTCTGGTGGGCTGCAGCACTGCTGTACGACTGCACACATACAGTCTCCTTGCTAAATCTGGCCATGGTGCAGTCACTGGTGGAGGTGCGCACAGCCCCTTGCAATGTCATCATCCCGGTTTGGACCAGCATCCCCCATGGTTCAAGCTAACAGTGCAGCCTTGCAGTGTGGGTTAGGAGAATGCCTGTGCCTGAGCTGAGAGCACAGCCTGCAGTCCAATGGGCAAGGCTGCTGCCAATTGGTCAGGTGGAGTGGGCAGGAAGTGGGTGGGGTTTCGGGCAGCCATGCAAGTGGTGGTCAGCACTCTCCGGGAATCATTAAGGGGCATCTCTCCCTTTTACCCTGCAGGAGGAGTACATCAGGATCAGGGAGCCTGGTGAACTAACTGTATGCATTATGGCGTACAGAGAGCAAAGACGATGGAGGAGAGAGTGACTGAGGCGCCTGGCTGCACAGAGGGAGGAGCAGCACCCTCAGGAAGAGGGGGCAGCAGCCGCTGGAGAGCCACAGTGAGCCGTCGCTGGTCAGCGCCTAGCTAGGCCCAGGGTCTATAGACGCTGCCTTTCATTCCTGCAGATGACCGTGAACCAGTCTCGCTGAAGACTGCAGATGTCTAGGGAACTGGTCGGTCACATCTGCCACCTGCTGCAGGATTTGGCACCACAGGGGCATGGAGGGCATCCACTGCCAGTGGCTGTGAAAGTGAGAATGGCGCTCAATTTCCATGCCAGTGGCTCCTTTCAGGCCTCCGCAGGTGACTTCTGGGGGATCTCACAAGTCTCTACCCACAAACGCATCCATGAGGTCACGGATGCCATCTTCACGAGGGCACACAACTTTGTGCATTTCACCCAGGACGAAGACAGCCAGGATGCAAGAGCGATTGGATTCACCCAAATCTTGGGTTCCTCACAGGTGCAGGGTGCCATTGACTGCACTCATGTGGCACCTAGATCTCCGTCACAGCACATGGTCAACCACAGCAACCACAAGGGATTCCACTCCCTGAATGTGCAGCTGGTGTGTGACCACCACAAACGCATCCTGCAGGCGTGCGCATAGTTTCCAGCGAGTGTCCATGACTCTTACATTCTCAGTCGGTCACAGATCCCTGACATCTTCCAGGGTCCACAGAGGCTGCAGGGATGTCTCCTCAGGGACAAGGGCTACCCCCAGAGGCCGTGGCTGATAACATCCATGCGACAGCCTCAGACTACAGCAGAGCGAAGGTATAATGAGGCTCATGCTGCAACTCGCAACTTCGTGGAGCAAACCATCAGAATGCTGAAAATGAGGTTCCGGTGCCTGGACCGGTCTGGTGGAGCCCGGCAATAAAGTCCATGATCTCCATTGTTGTTGTCTGCAATGGGGTGAGGCGCTGGCTGAGGAGGAGATGGAGGAGCTGGAGGTCTCCCCCGATGAGGAGGACATTGACGGGGATGAGGCTGAGGAGGTCCTCGAAGGTGACGATGATGGTGATGAGGCCCTCACGCTGCCTAAACCAGGCAGGCGCTCGGGAGGCCCTCATAGCTGCTAGATTTATGGAGGATGGTGATGACACGCAATGAGGAAACACCATAGATTCTCACATTGCATCTGTGAACATTTGACTCCAGTCTAGCTTATGGCAGCGCACATACCCTCTGTGACAATGGTCTTGTCATGGAGACCACTGGAGTCTCCTGTCATGGAGAGATGTAGTGAGGACACTCCATAGATCTTCACATTGTCTCCGAGAATGTCTGACTCCTGTCTGACTGAAGGCAGTTTGCTTGCGCTCTGTGATCAGGGTCATATCATAGACACGCAGCCATGAAACTTTAAAAGCATCTGATCCTTTGTCCGCCTTCAGTGTCTGACCCCTTCAGGAGCACAACATCACTGGTCACAAATGCTGAAGAGATGGGGGCCAGCCCCACCTTAAAGGTGCTGAGAGCACACAGAGAGAATGACGGAACTCTGTGACACCTGCCCACAACATTCTGGCAGCAATGACCAGCACCATCGAGATTCAGGTATCAGGAATGTATCCAGGGAGTGTGAGGCCGGACCATCACTTTGGTCTGAAGGCTGCACAAAGCACAGGGAAGAGGCCCTGGAACGAGACACCTGCCTTTATCTTGTGCAGAAAGGTTTCACATCTGAGTTACACGAACATTGCTCATCAGAACAAGGAGCCAGAGGCAGGGAGACATTCTTGGGAGTTTATTTACAATAGTGAACATTATGTACAAGTGATTAACACCCGTGCCGAGGCTGTGTAACTACATTTTCTTAACTTTCCTAACCCTGTCTTGGTGCTCCCCGGATATCCACAGCAGAGGTGGAGGCAGCCTGCTGACTGCTATACCCTGTCTGTGATGACCTTGGTGGGCGTCCTCTGGAGGGCCAAGACCTGGAGGTCCCCAGCCTGCTTTCAGGGTCCTGCTGTGTGGCAGTGGCACCCTCCTCGACCTGTGGAGCTGGAGCTGCTGAGGTCACAGGAAAACGGGATTTTAATGGACTGGGCACTCCCAGAGTCACCTGGGTGGATGGGCCCGGAGTGTGCACCTGCTGATCCTCCACCCTATGGGTGCCTGAGGGACCCTGGCTGACTCCTGGAGGAGAAGTGGGAGCTGGAGTGAGATTGAGCTGCCTGGCACCCCTCTGTTGGTGGCCAACTATGGCATCAGTGATGGAGCTGAGCCCGTGCAGGAGCAACATCCTGGACCAAGGTCTGTATGGTGGCTGCCATCCTACCTGTGTTGACCTCGGTACATTGGCATGCCGGTTTTGGCATGATGGCGCTATCACCTCAGCCTGAAGGCTGACGGACTCCTCCATCGTGCCTTACAATCTGAGGAGTGCAGCGGACATCCCTTCCTGATGTTCCTGAGCTTGCCTTTGCAGCTCCAGCGACTGTGACATGACCGAGTCCAGAGGCTCATCATCTGACTCGGACTCAGCAACCTTCTGGCCTCCAGCAGTCCTTCAAGTGCCAGGGACTTGGGAAGTCCCTGCCTCCACCTGCTGTGGATCAGAAAGTGCGATGTGCTCACCAGATTGTGACCCCGAAGCTACTCTAAAGCTAGGTCCCACCGAGGTGTGTGTCTCTGCGCTGGTGTGGGGTGTGGGTGAGCGCTGTGATGGGACTTCAGGGAGGGTGCCTTCAGGTTCCTCTTTTTTTTGGGGCTTGGGGCTTGATTGGAGGCCCTGGGTCATGGACTCTGTCGGCTGTTTCCCAGATGTGCCTGCGGAAGCAAGGGAAGATAATTAGTGCATGGCAGTGGCCTGTGAAACAGGACACATCAGTCAAAGTTTGGTTGTCTGGTGGATGCTGCACTGCTGGATGTTCATTTGGCAGAGCACAGCCAACCTCACCATCAGCACAGGAACGGTCCAGATCCTCACCTGCCTGCTGGATGGTTCTGTTTTCAAAGTTCATGAGGACCTTGATTCCAGGCATTCCTCCACCCGGTCTGTGACCTTTCCCTCTTGCTGTGTGCCAGGTTGTCCTGCATGAATACAGATGGCGAGAGTGTAAGCAGAGTGCCTGCCAGGCCAGATGATAAGTATGCCAGGCCTGTGTGGGTGGTGAGTGGTCCCATGGACGGGATGAGGACAATGATGATGAGTGTGAGAGAGTGAATGGTAATGTCCTTTGAACTGGCAGCAAGTGAGGGCCCTGTGGATGTGTGATAGGTTTGTGAGTGTGTGAGTTGAGAGCGATGAGAAGAGTGACTTACCCTGGTGGAATGGAGGAGATCATTCATCCTCTTGTGGTACTGGGTGGCTGCCCTCTTTTGACCACCCCTGCCACAGTCTTCTTGCCTTTCGTGGACATCTTCCCTGCAGTTAGTCATGGTCTGGAAGCTCTGGGATGTGTGCGCTCAGCCGGACTTCAACTATGGCGCCTGGCGTGATGAAGCGGCGAGGTGATGGCGCGGCGGGCTCTCATTCGCCCGCCCGCCATTGAAATGGCACATTTCTCAGGAATGCATGAATAATGTGACGGGCTTGGGACGATACAACGTGAAAACCTGTCCTCGCAGCCGGCGGGTAAAACATCGTTTTACCCTCCCACTGCCACACTTAGTGCCAACCTGGGACGATTCCATCCATGAACTGACTGCTGCAACACTTCACCATCCCTGCTTAGTTTTCTTTTGTTCTTTAATGGGATGTGGGCATCGCTGGCAAGGGCAGCATTCGTTGCTCATCCCAAATTGACCTCGAACTGAGCGGCTTCCTAGACCATTGCGGAGGGCAGCGAAGAGTCAACAACGTTGGTGTGGGTCTGGAGTCACGTGCAGACCAGACCAGGTAAGGTCGGCAGATTTCCTTCCCTCAAGGACATTAGTCAGCCGGATGGGCTTCAACCACAACCGATGATGGGTTCATGGTCACCATTACTGAGACGGGCTTTATATTCCAGATGCATTAATTGAGCTTAAAATCCACCAGCTGGGATTTAAGCCGCGTTCCCAGAGCATCAGCCTGGGCCTCTGGATCACAGAGCCAGTGACATCATCACTGGGCCACCATCTTCCCTTAAAGCGTTCGTGCAAGTAAGCTCCCATCCACAGGCCGCCCGCTGTGGGGAAGAGAGCAAGCTCGTCAAGAAAATAGTTTTAAACAACCCATTAATAATGAATTTTAGGCAGGCACGGTCATGTTGAGAAGCGTGTAGAGTGTGCCACTCCCCCATCAACATACACCATGGCAGGAATCCTCTACACACCCTGACATGAAAAACTCACATTACAGAGAAATTGGAGGATTCACTTCCAATCTATTATTTGCAAAAAGGATGTTATAAATTGCTTCATTTTCTAAAATGGACCTGTATTGATCTTTGGTTTGAATCCATTCAAACTGAACATTTACATTGCTGTACAGGTTGGATTTAGTGTCACAAGCCTTTCATCAGAAAAGATGATAAAGGTGTTGAAATATGCAGCAATTCATCAGCGTCACTTGGAAATGTCAGCCTAAATTTTATGCTCAAAACTCTGAAGTGTGAATTGAAGCTGCAACGCTCTGACTCAGGCGAAAGCGCAGCCAACAACACCATGACTGAGACAGAGGAAAACTCCCCTCAAACGCTGCCCCTGCACTGCCCCATGTCTACATGGCGAACAATCCCACTTGGATGACTCATTGAGCGGATGCAACAATTTAAGGCCCGCAATATGACACCATGGGCGGAACTTAATGCTCTCCCTCCTGGCGAGATTGGTGGCCTCTTCCCCAATTCAACCCATGGTGGGAAGGCCAGTGGGTGACCTTGCTGCCCCGCCGCCAACTGAGGCGCTTAAGTGGCCCGGGTTTCATTCCTCTGCCCGCTGGTATTCACCCAGCGGCGGGCAGGAGACTCAGCACACGGGGAAGCCCCAAAAAGCAAACCCTGTCAGGATTGTTTGCAGCTTTGGCTGGGGGAGGGAGGTCGGGGTGGGGTGGGGGGGTGTGAGTAGGCAAGAATGTCTGGCAGGACATGGCTGACAAGATGGTTGCTCTTCACAATAGCCTACGCTTCTGACTGCTAATGTGGAAGAAAATGGCAAACCTAAGCAGCGCAACGCCCCCTCCCCCTCCCCACAACCCCCTCCCCACTATTTTCTATCTATTAATTTAAATGTGCGGAGATTCAAGATCCATGGATTCACAATTTTTTGCCCCGTGCCAGCCCACTGGTAGCAATCTCACCTCAAAATCATGAGGCCATAGCAGCAAGGGCCACTCCAGAGATTTAAGCACAAAATCTAGGCTAATACGTCTGTGCAGATCTGCTTTGTCTTTCAAATGGGACATTAAACCAGGGCCACACTTTCTTTTTAGGTAGGGGATTAAAGATTCCAAGGCACTATTCCAAGAAGCACAGGGGAGTTCTTCAATCTGCTCTTTTAGCCAACTTTACCCCTCAAGCAATATCACTAAAATAATCTTTTTCTGAACATTTATCTCATTGCTGTTTGTGGGGAGCGCTGCTTTCTGGAACAAAATAGCCCAAATGGCTTTTTCTTATCCGTGCTTATTCAACAATCCTATAAACGGTTAGGAAAGGATAAACAGTGTGATCGAAACTGAACTCCAAGTGAATTAAAGAAAGTTTGAAATAAAATGATAATCACTGAAATTAGCTTCCTTATTACGTCCTGGTAGCAATACATTCTAGCAGGGTAATAAAGTACTCACATTCTCTCTGTAAATATTAGCATGGGTAGAGGATTGGTTGGCTAACTGGGAACAGAGGATAGGCATATATGGTCTATGTTCAGGTCAGCAAGCTGTAACTAGACCGAGTGCCACAGGGATCAGTGCTGGGGCCTCAGCTGTTTACAATCTACACCAATGACTTGGATGAAGGGGCCAAATGTATGGTTGCTAAATTTGTCGATGACACAAAGATAGGTAGGAACGTCGGTTGTGAAGAGGACATAAGGAGGCATGGATAATGAGTGATAAAAACAAAAAACTGCGGATGCTGGAAATCCAAAACAAAAACAGAAATACCTGGAAAAACTCAGCAGGTCTGGCAGCATCAGCGGAGAAGAGCAAAGTTGACGTTTCGAGTCCTCATGACCCTTCAAGACCTGCTGAGTTTTTCCATGGATAATGAGTGAGTGAGTGGGCAAAATTTGGACGATGGAGTTTAATGTGGGAAAATGTGAATTTGTCCATCTTGGACAGGAAGAACAGAAAAGCAGCATATCGTTTAAATGGAGAGAGGTTGCAGAACGCTAAAGTACAGAGGGTTCTCGGTGTCCAGGTACATGAATCACAATAAGTTAGTCTGCAGGTGCAGCAAGTGATTCCGAAGGGAAATGGAATGTTGGTGTTTATTGCAACGGGGAATGGAATATAAAAGTAGGGATGTTTTGCCACAGTTGTACAGGGTGTTGGTGCGACCACATCTGGAGTACTGAATACAGTTTTGGTCTCCTTATTTAATAAAAGATATAAATACATTAGAAGCAGTTCAGAGAATATTTACTTAACTGATACTGGGATGGGGGACGTTATTTTATTAGGAAAGGTTGGACAGGTTGGGCCTGTATCCATTTGAGTTTAGGAGAATGAGAGGTGATCTCACTGAAACATATGAGATTCTGAGGGGACTTGATAGAGTGGATGCTAAAAGGATGTCTCCCCTTGTGGGAGAGGCTAAGACTGCGGGACACAGCTTAAAAATAAAGGGTCTCCCACTTAAGACGGAGATGAGAAGAATTTTTTTTCTTAGAGGGTCATGAGCCTTTGGAACTCTCTTCCCTGGAGAGCGGTGGAGACACAGTCATCGAATACTTTTAAGGCAGAGGTACATAGATTCTTGACTAACAAGGGGATAGGCAGGGAAGTGGAATTGAGGTTACACACAGATCAGCAATGATCTTATTGAATGGCAGAGCAGGTTCGAGAGGCCGAATGGCCTACTCCTGCTCCTAATTCGTATCTTCATGAAAGAGAGCTCCACCAATGGCCAGTCAAGTCAGGAGACCTGCACGTTAGTGGCAGAGAGATAGCCAGTTCTCCCATCAACTCGCATTACTACCCTCAGATCTTGTTCCATGTACTTTATTTCAGCAAAGCTTTGAATGACCACAAGGTGTCACTTCATCAACAAGAGCTGATCTTGAGCGAATGAAGAGTTAAATTCCCACTGTGTACTTCCACTGTGAGGTAGACATGTTAGATTAGAGAGTATCATTTCAGCTTTGAACTCTTGCTCCTGTCCTTCAGTGGATCCTTTGATTCAAAACTGCAGGGCAGTGGATAACCTTGTGCCCTTTTACCTACTGCTTGTAGCTGAAGAGCCTATCGGTACTCATCTCCCTCAGATATTTTTCAGTTTCCTAACGAGATGACAGTACTTTTCTGTTCTGTACGGAACAGCCAGCGACTACAGTAAATACACCATTTATTTTCTTAGGTCAAAGGCTATTTATGGCAGAAACTTTTCAGACCTGCATTTATATAGCGCCTTTCACAACCTTGGGACGTTAGTGTTCATGGCTGAAAAGCAAATGTACAGTCCGTGTATCAAAATCCAGCCAACCTCTCTTAAGCATTGGATAACAAGAGGATGAGTGTTATGGAATGATTGCAGGGATCGTTCCCTCCGGGACACCCAGGTCCACACCTCCATCACCCCCTACACCACAGCCCCCTCCCACGGCACCTTCCCATGCAACCGCAGAAGGTGCAACACCTGCCCCTTTACTTCCCACCTCCTCACCGTCTAAGGGCCCAAACACTCCTTTCAAGTGAAGCAGCATTTCACTTGCACGTCCCTCAATTGAGTCTACTGCATTCGCTGCTCCCAATGCGGTCTCCTCTACATTGGAGAGACAAAACGCAGACTGGGTGACCGCTTTGCAGAACACCTTCGGTCTGTCCGCAAGCATGACCCTGACCTCCCTGTTGCTTGCCATTTCAACACACCACCCTGCTCTCAAGCCCACATGTCTGTCCTTGGCCTGCAGCAATGTTCCAGTGAAGCTCAACGCAAACTGGAGGAACAGCACCTCATCTTCCGACTAGGCACTTTACAGCCTTCCGGACTGAATATTGAATTCAACTACTTTAGATCATGAACTCGCTCCTCCATCCCCACTCCCTTTCCGATCCCCCCTTTTCCAATAATTTATATATATTTTTTATTTTCCCACCTATGTCCATTATTTTTAAATGTATTTCCATCCATTGTTTTATCTCTACCTTTTAGCCTATTTCGATCCCTTCCCCCCCACCCCACCCCCACTAGGGCTATCTGTCCCTTGCTTGTCCTGCTTTCTACCCTTAATGTCACCATTAGCACATTTCTTAGCTAATATCACCACCGTCAACATCTCTTTGTCCTTTTGCCTATGACATCTTTTGGCAATCTCCAGCTATCACTGGCCCTCTATCCAGCTCTACCTGTCCCACCCCCCCTTAAACCAGCTTATATTTCACCTCTCTTCTATCTTTCCTTAGTTCTGTTGAAAAATGATACGGACTCGAAACGTTAACTGTGTTCCTCTCTGCAGATGCTGTCAGACCTGCTGAGCTTTTCCAGGTATTTTTGTTTTTGTTTTTTTTTCAGATTTCCAGCATCCGCAGTTTTTTGCTTTTACCCATGGACCACCTACTGGTCTTCCCCACCCCCCAGTTACACTTGCTACCACAAAGAAATTCATCAAAATGAATGGGAACTTGTGAAGCTATAAATATTTTGCTACTTTTTCACCACTAAACGTAATAAATGTATGTGCATTTTTTTAATTAAACGTAAGCGAATTACTAATTCATGCCTGAAACAAAAGCATTGACATTTTCATGTTATAAATATTAATAGTGTGAGAACACACATTTGTTTGAAACATTCTAATATGTGTTACAAAATCATCACAATAAACTTCTTCTGAGAAACAGAAGACTTGTATTACATCTAAATAAGATCAACAGTGACATAAATCTTGCTTATAAAACCACTGTGTCGGTGTTCACGATAATGAAAGCTCATCATGACACACACACAGGAGCTGGTCTGGTTGTGTGAAGTCATGCGAGTGGTGGGATGAGGGTGCTGATCCATTCCGTTGTATGGCCTTGGCCGTGGTGTCATGTGTCAGTAACTCACGTTTTGGACTTCACGTTGAGTACCACTGCATCATGAGATGCTCAATTTACGGGAATTACAGAACCGCCCGGTCTTTGATTGCTTGCCAGTGCAGAAATTGAATATTGCTGAAAAAAGAGACTATTTTTGTCAAAGCGTTTCATCATTAGGATAATTCGCAAGAATACCAAATGTAAAGGGAACAACAATTTATACTATATGAGAAGAGAGTGCTATTGGTCACCGTCAACTGGTTCATTCTCCATGGCAATGCCTCTACCAATCAGAGTCCGCATGCCAACCAATCAGCACTCTCTTCTCATATAGTATAAATTGTTGTTCCCTTTACATTTGGTATTCTTGCGAATTATCCTGATGAGTGCAAGACAAAAAGCTTCGGCAAAAAATTTCTCTTTTTTCAGCAATAGTCTTAATTGCCTTCAGTCCATCTAAGTAGAAGTTGACATGTGAGGGGGTACATTTTCCTGTTCCTGTGTTGGAGTGTTGGGGTGTTGGGGTGCCTGGGTGTAATGAATACAAGAGAATTGGGTGGGGTGGATTGCGCGCCCCTCACAGAACCCACTCAATTTTCCATCTGTTAATTTAAATGGATGGAAAGTTGGTGGGATGCTTCAGGGGAGTGTGCTGCCTCTCTGCTGTATTCGCTGTACACTGTGATGATCCTGCACACCTAAATCTCCCTTTGTTCCATGCATCGCCATTGCTAAAGAGCATGTTGCAGCACTTTCTCTACGTCAGTCCCTACTTGCACTTGGTGGCAAACGTGGAACAAGGGGCTGGGGGTGCTGCCATTTTATTCAGCAGTTATCTGATGGGATTGGCTTGGTTGCCATTTTAAATCCAGGCCAATCTTACCGTCCATTAACTGGAGCCGGAGGAAAATCACAGCTGGTGGTGGGGGTGTGGGGGCAGTGTAAAACAAGGGTACAAGCTGAAGCCACCCGTCCAGTGAGTTGAAAATGTGCCCCCCTTTGATCTTGATCCACCCATGGCTACACTAACATCTGAGACGTGTCACATTTTACAGACAGCCTGCTGCCTGCCTAACTCCCTAGGCCTTTATCTCCTTGTTGCCGCAGGTCCTGCGGGCAACAGCTGCTGTCGCTGAATCCAGTACAGGGCGACTGGAGAGTCATCCAAAAGAGCCCGTCATCCAAGGTCAGTGCGTTGAGGCCACTGCAACCTGTGAGCTTGGCAGAACTTCCTGTACAACATAGTGATGGAGAGTGTAGAGATTGCAAATGTTACCTCATCATGTGTTTTGCAAAGCAAATATCTAAACAGGTTTTGCAAGTTTGCTGAGATTAGCACAATCACGCACTTTAAACAAAAGTTACAGAAAAGGAAAGTCTTATCTGTTGTGCACCTTTCTGAGGTAAATCTCAGGACATTGGGCCCTTAGAGCACCTACA
This sequence comes from Cetorhinus maximus, assembly GCF_964194155.1. Classification (NCBI taxonomy): domain Eukaryota; kingdom Metazoa; phylum Chordata; class Chondrichthyes; order Lamniformes; family Cetorhinidae; genus Cetorhinus; species Cetorhinus maximus. The sequence continues at coordinate 20,304,899 of NC_135904.1, read as the reverse complement.
TTTGCAAACATTGCTCTCTGACATCATTTGTAGGCATAGATTTCCACAGAGCTCTGTGTGGTAATTGGACTGTGAATGGGAAAAGCCCTCTCCACCCCTCGTCAGAGGTGCACCTACTTTGTGCATGGGGCCAGGAGTGGTGGAAGTCCCTGGGTTAGTAAGCGAGCTCTCAATTTACGGATATATTTTGGGGCAGGAATGAGGTGCACCATAATTTGCGACATGGTCAGGACAAACGACTCCCCTGTTAAATGAATGTCTAGATTTGCTGGGCAGGGGGAGGTGTCTTGGAGCTCATTGAAAGGATGCAGTCAATAAAATCAAGTATACTTTCACCATTTCTTCATCAGCTTACTTTCCCATAGTCTCTCACGTAGCTTCAGTACCAATTGTTCTAAGTTGTATTTTGCCCTCTGCGTCATGACTGTTATCAGTGGTTTGCCCGTCTACCTTCCCCTCTCCTCCCCTCCTCCCTGTCAGCAATACAGCAGCTCATGACTCAAGTTGCCCACCCCGGGATACCCAGGAGGTATTTGCAGCCTGATGTAAACGAGGCCCTGGGTCCAATATCAGGTGCTGATGCCAGGTTTGCTCCCTGTACCCAGTTCATGCCAGCAGGCCAGAATCACAGTGCAGAAGAGGCCCTTCGGCCCATCGAGTCTGCACCGACAGCGTGAACCAATTTCCAAGCTGCAGTGTAGGAAGTTCCCTGAAGTGAAGTAAAGGACACACTTACCTGACCTCGAGCTCTCTTGGTCCCAGAACTGTGGAAACATAGTCATCTCTTTCCATATTCACAAGATCTCACGAAATCGCTAGATCCCCACAAGAGATAGGGGTTATAAACAAAATACCAGCTGGAGGTTTGTGGGAGGAACGTTGCCCTTTGGACAGAGGCATTGATTGATTAACACGCTAGACAAAGAAGTTTACATAATATAAACAGAGAGAAACAGAGTTAGGTTTTCAAGTCCAACATGACTCTTCTTCAAACTGAAGAGAGAAATTGAAGAAAGAAGAGTCATATTGGACTCAAAGCGTTAACCATGTTTCTCTCTCCACTGATGCTGCCAGACATGCTGAGTTTTTCCAGTACTTTCTGTTCTTAGTTCAGCATCTGCAGCATTTTGCTTTTATTTTAGACAAAGAAGTATGTTCAGCTCAGCTCCAACTTCCCCTCAGAGTGACTCATTATGGTGAATGGGCTGAGTATTGGAGAGATCCCAGCGGTTACCCACTTAGAATTCATCCCCACATTTAAAACCTGTCAGCTCCATTACATATCCTCACTTTCCCCCTCCCCGCGATTTTTATGCAAAATGAGCTACCCGAGCCTTAAAGAAAAGACCCAGCATTCGGCCACTCTGAAATCTCCTCCGGTCCTGGGAATAAGGCACTTGGGCGGCCCCGGATGTTTAACTGAGTGACTCACTATGCGAATTAACTGCTTGAAGGCTGGGGAGAAATCGTGGCATTCATCCAGCCTCGGCTCTCGTTTAACTGAACAACTGTGAATATGTGTTAATTTATGTGAAATTGTAACCGTGATTTAGCTCTCGCATTGCTGTTGGGCACCTTGTATGTCATGCAAATGGATGAACACCAGAAACTTTATAACACTGTGGTACACCTTCTATTGGAAGCAGTTCCTCGGTGATGTTATCATTGTGGATGTCAGATGAGCAATCAGTATTCAAACAATGCTGTTAGAAAGACCAAAGTCAACAAAGGCACCCTTTTTATTATTTCATGGAGTGTGGGCATTACTTTTTTTTTTGGAAAAATATACTTTATTCATAAAATATCTGGAAGAACATACCAAGCCATGTCAAAATCACCATCACAGAGGTACAATCAGGTTCAACTTTTACAACATGTATCATGAGGTGCATCAATACAATCAATGAATATTACAATCATTTGCAGACATTCATTTAGAGCTGTACAGCCCGAGGGGCTCTAAACAGTTCCCAGTCCCTCGGTGCACTGTGGCAGAAAGGTCTTAGACAGCATACAGCAAAGCAAGCCTATCCTTCATTGCCCTTGAACTGAGTGGCTTGCTAGGCCACTCCAGAGAGCAGTTAAGAGTCAACCACATTATTGTGGTCCTGGTAGGCCAAACCAGGCAAAGGACAGATTTCCTTCTTAAAGGCAATTAGTGAAACCGATGGGTTTTTTAAACAATAGTTACCACGGTCACCATTACTGAGACTAGCTTTATATGCTAGATTTATTGGTTAATTGGATTTAAGTTCCACCAGCTGCCATGGTGGGATTTTAACCCATGTCCCAAGAGCATCAGCCTTGACCTCCAGATTACTAGCTCAGTGACATTACCATTACCCCAGCAGTGCGCAATGTGCAGTATAACTCCAGCAAGTTGTGAGGTCCTTAGCCCAGATTCTGTTGCCAACAGAGCAACTAAACAACTGGGTGGCTATACTTTGTAAACGCTACCTGAAAAATCTACACTTTAAAGGATAAGGAGAATGCTAACAATTCTGCACTTATAAAAGGCAAAAAAATTGTTTAAAAGATCTATCTCAGTTACAGTATGGCTTGTGGAAAGTAATTACATTTTGAAAACTGGGGGAAATTTATTCTCACAGGAAGTGTTACCCAAATGTTAAAACTAAGCACAGGAGACATTGAGCAATTAAACTTTGGACAGGACTGTGCCTCTTTGAAAGCGCGGGGCCCAAAGTTTGGGCAGTTCTGTAGAATGGAATAATGGTTAACTTTGAACAAATATTACAGTGTATAGATTATCTCAGAACTCAAGGTTATTTTACTACAATCGTTAAGTTTATAGCATTGATTTGTGTTCATTTTGTCAGGTGATTACTGCAGTCTGGATGTGTTTCCTGCGAGCTGCAGTTGAACAGCAAGTGAAATGAAGAGTCTGGCCAAGATCCTGAACTCACCACATGCAAAATTCACAGATGTGGATTTATGTTTTTAAACAAAGGAGGAAAGGAAGACTTGCATTTACATGGGGCGGTGCCAGCCTAGATTTGCACTAAGTGCGGTAGTGGGCTGGTAAAATGATGTTCTACTGGTCGGCCGCGATGGTGGCTTTTCACGCCGTATCGTCCCAAACCCTCCGCATTAATTATGTACTCCCAGGAAACACCTCTGTTTTAATGGTGAGTGGGCTCTCGTTCGCCCACCACACCATCATCTCGCCTTTTCAGGCGCCATATTTGAAGTCCGGCCGCGTGCTTACCCCTCAGCGCTTCCAGCCCACGACTGCTGAACAGAAGATGTGGCCCCAAAAGGCAAAAAAGGCGGCAGCCCCCAGGTTCAATGACTCATCCCTCCAGCGCCTTTTGGATGCAGTGGAGGCTCGGCATGATATCCTCTACCCCCGCTCTGGCTGTAGTTTGGGCAGCAACCTCACTAATCCAGCGGGGGAGGTGGTGGCAGTGGTGGTCAGCACCAGTGCCCTTCAAAAGAGGACAGGCACCCAATGCCACAAGAGGATGAATGATGCTCTGTCCGGCCAGGGTAAGTCACCCTTCTCATCACTCTCAACTCTCACACTCAACGCACATCCACAGGGCCCTCACTCACTGCCAGTTCAAGGGACATTCACTCTCTCACACACACCTTCATTGTCCCTCATCCTGTCCATGAGACCACTCACCACCCACACGTGCCAGGCATACTTATCATCTGGCCTGGTAGGCGTGCCTCCAACTCTATTCATGCAGGACAAGCTGGCACACAACAAAAGGGAGGGGTCACAGACCAGAGCCTGAAATCAAGGTCCTCACTGACTTTGAAAACAGAGCCATCCACCTGGCCGGTGAGAACCTGGACTGTTTCTGTACTGACTCTGAAGTCGACGGTGCTCACCCAAGTGAGGATCCAACAGTGCAACATCCATCAGACAACCATGCTGCGAGTGATGTGTCCTGTTTCACAGGCCACTGCCATGCACTAATTATCTCCCCTTGCTTCCGCAGGCACATCTGGGAAACAGCCAATGGTGTCCATGGCCTCCAATCAAGCCCCAAAGAAACCTCTGAAGAGGAATCTGAAGGCACCCTCTTTGAAGACTCGTCACTGCACTCACCAACACCCACCACCAGTGCAGAGACACAGACCTCGGTGGGATCTAGCTTTACAGTAGCCTCGGGATCACAGTGGGTGAGCACATCGCACTGTCTGATCCACAGCAGGCAGAGGCAGGGACTTCCCAGTTGTCCTGCACTCGGAAAACTACTGGAGGCCAAAAATTTGATGAGTCTGAGTCAGATGATGAGCCTTTGGACTCGGTCATGTCATAGTTGCTGGAGCTGCAAAGGCAAGCTTGGGAACATCAGGAAGGGATGTCCGCTCCACTCCACAGATTGCAAGTACAATGGAGCAGTCCGTCCGTCCAGGCTGAGGTGGTAGCGCCGGCATTGCAAAGCACCGAGGTCAACACTGGCAGGATGGCGGCCGCCATGGAGACCTTGGTCCAGGATGTCGCTCCTGCACTGCTGCACGGACAGAACTCCATCGCTGACGCCATAGTTGGCCTCCAACAGTGTGTACATGAGAGAGGTGTTGGGCAGCTCAATCTCACTCCAGCTACTCCTTCTCCCCAAGGAGTCAGCCAGGGGCCCTCGGGCACTCATAGGGATGAGGATCAGCAGATGCACGCCCTGGGGCCATCCACCCAGGTGACTCCGGGAGTGTCTGGCCCACCGAATCCCCTCTTCCTGTGACCTCAGCAGCTCCAGCTCCACAGGCCGTGGAGGGTGCCACTGCCATACGACAGGATCCTGAAAGCAGGCTGGGGCCCTCCAGATCTCAGCCCTCCAGATGTTGCTTGCAAAGGTCATCACAAACAGGAGGTAGCAGTCAGCAGGCTGCCTCCAACTCCACTGTGGATGTCCAGGGAGCACCAAGACATGGCAGGAGGGTTAAAAATATTGAGAAGATGTAATTCTTTTGAGTCAAAACAATTCAACTAAATTAACAAAATTAGGGACAATGTAAAAAGCAGCCCCTTAAAGGGAAACTGCAAAAACAAAGACAAAATTTAAAGGAAACTTACAAACATTAAACCAAAATGTTATTAACAGGTCAATAAAACACCCCAGACCCCGCGGTGCCCACAGGGCACGGAAGGCCTCGATGGTGCCAGCAGACACCGCGTGCTCCCTCTCCAGGGACACCCGGCCACGAACATAGCCGCGGAAGAGGGGCAAACAGTCAGGCGGGACGACCCCCATGATCGCCCGCTGCCTGGACCTGTTAATGGCCAACTTGGCCAGACCCAGGAGCAGGTTCACAAGGAGGTCCTCCTCCCCCTGACCAGGTTAAGAAGTTGTAACTCTTTTCGAGTCAAAACAATTAACTAAATTAACAATAACAAGGGATAAATCAAGCACAGCCCCTAATTCAGGTCAGCTGTAAAACCAAGGACAAAGTTTAAAGGAAACTTACAAACATTAAACCAAAATGTGATTAAAGGGGTCAACAAAACACCCCAGTCCCCGCGGTGCCCACCGGGCGTGGAAGGCCTCGATGGTGCCGGCAGACACCGCGTGCTCCCTTTCCAGGGACACCCGGCCGCGAACGTAGCCACGGAAGAGGGACAAACAATCGGGCGGGACTCCCCCCTCGATCGCCCGCTGCCTGGACCTGTTAATGGCCAACTTGGCCAGGCCCAGGAGCAGGTTCACGAGGAGGTCCTCCTCCCTCCTGACCAGGTTAAGAAGTTGTAACTCTTTCGAGTTATCAACAGTCACAGATTGTAACTCTTTCAAATACATTCACAGTTCTTGGTTTCCGGGAGTGGGACATGAACCCACAACCTTCTGATTCAAAGGCGAGGGTGCTATGAACTGAGCCACAGCTGACACCTCTAAGAAGTTGTAGTTGCACAGCCTGGGCATGGGGGTTAATCACTTGTACATAATGTTCACTATTGTCAATAAACTCCCAAGAATGTCTCCCTGCCTATGGCCCCTTGTTCTGATGAGCAGTGTTCATGTCACTCAGATGTGAAACCTTTCTGCACAAGATAAAGGCAGGCGTCTCGTTCCAGGGCCTCTTCCCTGTGCTTTGTGCAGCCTTCAGACCAAAGTGATGGACCGGCCTCACACTCACTGGACACATTCCTGATGCCTGCACCTCGATGGTGCTTGTCATTGCTGCCAGAATGTTGTGGGCAGGTGTCACAGAGTTCCGTCATTCTCTCTGTGTGGCTCTCAGCACCTTTAAGGTGGGACTGGCCCCCATCTCTTCAGCATCTGTGACCAGTGATTCTGTGCTCCTGAAGGGGTCAGACACTGAAGGCAGACAAAGGATCAGGTGCTTTTAAAGTTTCATGGCTGCATCGCCAAGATATGACCCTGATCACAGAGCACAAGTAAACTGCCCTCGGCCAGACAGGATTCAGACATTCACAGAGGCTGTGTGAAGATTTATGGAGTGTCCTCGCTGCTTGTTGTCATCATCCTCCTACAATCGAGTGACTATGAGGGCTTTCACTGTGTCTCCATGACAGGAGCATTATCACAGAAGGTATGTGCGCTGCCATAAGCCAGACTGGTGTCAAACATTCACAGATGCAATGTGAGGATCTTATGGAGTCTCCTCATTGCACGTCATCATCATCCTCCATAAATCTAGCAGCTATGAGGGCCTCCCGAATGTGCCTGCCTTGTCTGGCCAGTGCGAGGGCCTCATCGCCGTCATCGTCACCTTCGAGGACTTCCTCACCCTCATCCTCGTTGCAGGTTGTAAATGGCGCAGCAGATGACGATGATGCGTGACATCCCCTGTGAACTGTATTGCAGGGCTCTACCAGACCGGTCCAGGCACCGGAACCGCATTTTCAGCATCCCAGTCATTTGCTCCGATAAATTGCAAGTTGCAGCAGGAGCGTCGCTGTGCTGCAGTCTGAGGCTGCTGCACGGGTGTCATCAGCCACGGCCTCTGCAGGTAGCCCTTGTCCCCAAGGAGGCATCCCTGCAGTTTCTGTGGACCCTGGAAGACGTCAGGGATCTGTGACTGACTGAGAATGTAGGAGTCATTGACCCTCCCTGGAAACTGTGCGCACACCTGCAGGATGCATTTCTGGTGGTCGCAATGGAATCCCTTGCGGTTGACATAATTGACCGTGTGGTGCGATGGAGATCTGAGCGCCACATGAATGCAGTTGATGGTGCTCTGCACCTATGGGGAACCTGAGATCTGGATAAATCCAATCGCTCTCGCATCCTGGCTCTCCTGGTCCTGGGCGAAATGCACCATGTTGTGTACCGTCGCATAGATGGCGTCCTTGACCTCGTGGATGCATTTGCAGGTGGAGGCTTGTGATATCCCACAGGGGTCACCTGTGGAGCCCTGAGAGGAGCCACTGCTGTAGAAATTGAGTGTCGCTTTCATTTTCACGGGCACTGGCAGTGGATGCCCTCCATGTTCCAGTGGTGCCAAATCCTGCAGTATCTGGCAGATGTGACCAACCAGTTCCCTAGACATGCACAGTCTTCAGCGACACTGGTTCTCAGTCATCTGCAGGAATGAAAGGCGGCATCTATAGATCCTGGATCTAACTAGGCACCAACCAGCAGTGCCTCTCTGTGGCTCTTCAGCAGCGTGAGCTGGAGCCCCAGCCGCCCCTTCTTCCAGAGGGTGCTGCTCCTCCCTCTGCACAGCCAGGCACCTCAGTCATTCTCTCCTCCATCGCCTTCACTCTCTGTGCACCATAAGGCATACAAGTTCACCAGGCTCCAGGATCCCGATGTACTACCCCTGCAGGGTGAAAGGGAGAGATGCATGGGTTAGCATGGTTCTCTTGGTTCAGTCTGATGGCCCCTTAACGCATCCTGGAGTGTGCTGGTCACCACTTGAATGGCCAGAGTTTAGTGTGCTGCACAGCTGCCCGAAACTCCACCCACCTCCGGCCCACTCCACCCAACTAATTAGCAGCAGTTTTTCCCATTGGGCTGCATGCTGTGCTCTCAGCTCAGGCACAGGCATTCTCCTAACCCACACTGCAAGGCTGCTTTGTTAGCCTGAACCATGGGGGAGACTGGTCCAAAACCGAGATGATGACATTGCAAGGAGCTGTGAGCACCTCCCCCAGTGACTGCTCCACGGCCAGCTTTTGCAAGGAGATTATACACCGTGCCCAGTCATCCAACTGTTCTGCAGTCCACTAAAATGCTCTTTACTTTGCAGTCTGTGCCCGAGGGGTGAAAAGCTCTGGAACACTTGGTGGCTCTTTGATTCCTCTGTGTTGCTTGAGTGGGCAGATAAGCTAGAGACCCGACTCCCATCATGTCAATGTGGATGCGCCTGAACTGTCTCAGCTGCACAGGAATGGTCACTTTATACAAGGTGTCCCTAATGCGTGGCCACTTTCCTTGCCCATCACCCACCCACCCCGCACCTGCTTGTGCGCTACCTTCAACCACAGGGCAGCCCTTCCCCCCAGCCCCAGGTTGCCTCAACCACAGGGCAGCCCTTGCCCCCCCCCACTCCCAATGAGGTTCCCGATGTCTGATGGCGGGAAACGTGACCCGCCATCGACGGGCTGAGCAGACGATCATCAAACATGCCCGACGCCAGCGGGCAGGGAAAATCCCAGCCACAGTGTTTATCACAACTATGAGATGTCTCAAAGCACTTTACAGCCAATGAAGTGCTTTTCAAGTGTTGTCAGTGTTGCAACGTAGCTGCCTATTTGCACACAGCAAACTCCCACAAACAGCAGTGGGGACAATAACCAGACAATTTATTTTCGCAATGTTACTGAAGGATAAATATTGGCCAGGACACCAGGGATAACTGCCCTGCTCTTCTTCAAAATAGTGTCGTAGGATCTTTTACGTTCACCTGAACAGATAGATGGGGCCTCAGTTTAACGTGTCATCCAAAAGACGGCACCTCCAACAGTGCAGCACTCCCTCAGTACTGTGACTAGAGTGTCAGCCTTGATTTTTGTGCTCTAGTCCTGGAGTGTAACGTGAATCCAGAACTATGCAATTCAGAGGCAAGTGCGCTACCAATTGAGCCCCAGCTGACATCAGGCAGCACTCACCCACCAAGATTTGTCGAGTTGCCCTGACTTGACAACAGAGCCACAGAACAGCTGTTTTGATGAAGCATGTTTCTCATTGCCGAGTCCCACTGAGATGGAAACACTACTTACAAACAAGGTAATGTGATGGGCAGGCATTATGAATATTGCATCTGAAATTTCACTGTGGGACATCACAGCTGAACAAGTCAATGCCGTGCCTAAAATAACAGGGAGGAGGCTTTCAGACAGATGTGCTGGTGTTCACATGCTGATATCCTGCCTTGTAATTTCAGGGGAACCATCTCAATGTGATCGTGCGGTACCATGAGCAATGAGCAACAGGTTTGATTTCCAGCTTGTTTGAAACTGTTGTTTGACTTGACAAAAATGTTACCTCGTTCCTATATCCTCTATACCAACAAGAATGGTTGGAATAATGAATGAAAGCTCCCCTCCCTTTAGCTCTGAGGGCAGGCTGGCTCCTGTGTTGCTGACGGGATTGCCAACATTTCTCTCTTGTCTAACTCTCGGATTCTCCAGGAATCACTGCTGGACCAGCCGGAGGAGGGGAGAGAAAAGGGTAAAAGTTCAACTCCTGGCCTCCCCTGATTTAGTGGATGGGTCTCAGGGAGCAGTTGTCAGGCGCTACCCTGGGTCCAGAGGGAAAATTCAGCTCGAGTGCAGTCTCCCAATCCTGCTGGTGTCAGCAGCGGTCATTTCCAGTCTCACCCAGCAGTCAACATTTGGAATGCTCGATGGGGGCAGAACGGCGAAAGTAAAATGCTCTTGACTCTCCTTGAAAAGAAGCATTGATCATAGCAAATTGCTTTATTATTTTAACAGTGGGTGTGAATCGGTAAATGTAAACAGTTTCTGCTCAAGTTGCACAGAGGGGATAAAAACAAAAAAACTACTGCGGATGCTGGAAATCCAAAACAAAAACAGAATTACCTGGGAAAAACTCAGCAGGTCTGGCTGCAGCCAGACCTGCTGAGTTTTTCCAGGTAATTCTGTTTTTGTTTTGCAGAGAGAGGAATTTGACGGACATGAACAAAACGCATCACTCCACAAGAGAAAGACTAGAGAGCAGAGATAAAAGCAGGTTGGACAGATTGCAAAGGACAGCAGAAAAAGCAGGAAAAGAAACAGAAAAAGAGCTTCATAAGGTGCAGAGGCTGCTCATGCAGGCCAGGTTTATACTCTGCCCCCATGGCCTGGGCTGTGTTTTGCATCAGCTGCATCTATGGGTCAAAGTTCTCAACAACTTGGCTTCCAGAGGGCTTCACGTTTCTATCAAACATTATTCCTGATATAAAATGTTTGACTCCTAGTTTTATCTTTCGCGCTTCCTGACACTGTTAGCGTTGAGCTAGCCACGATTAAGCTGCCATACCTGGTTCCACTGTTTGCAGTCACCAGGTAGTGGTTTGACTCAGAATACCTCTTTCAAGAGACTGCAGTGTGACTGCCCTCGGGAGCCTGAATGCCTCTGGGCAACTATCACAGTAGGTTGAATCATACAGCATGTACCTAACACACTGCACATTAGAAAGCTATGATTTAAATAGTGATTTACCATTGGCCCTTGAGAAAAGAATTGCTATCAATCCTCCTCGGGTAAAATTGAATAAAAAGCTTCTGGTCAACAGTGTTTTAACTATAACTGCAAATAAAAGTTATACTAAATAAACTTGAAGCACATCTGCCATAAGGAAATATCAGACCATCAGGATCCTTTTTGAGAATCAAGAAATTACAATTTTAACATTCTTTTGTTTAGTTCTGAGACGGCAGGAGTGGGAAAGAGACCATCACTCACTTCCTCTGGAACGCACCTTTACAAAGAAGGTCTAGAAAGAGATGCAGTGGTTTTTGTCGAGGTTCATTCCAAGCAGCTCCATAACCGAAGACTCTGTGACCTACGGGCTATTCCCGAGGACACGTACCAAGATAAGCACCAACTGCTGCTGGAGGACCACCTACCCGGTGATCGACCTACACTTTTTGGTCTGCCCAAAACCTGTAGGTCTTCCTGTGCAAAGAGCTGTCCATGGCCAAGTGCTGCACACACCAAGGCCCAGGATTATGTGCTGAGGGGTGGACTAAAAGGCAGCCACAGAGGCTCAATGGGAAATATCCACTGTCTAAGGTCTTCCCCCCTAGAACGCTGAGAGGCTGGAACCTGTGGAAAATGCCTCGGGCTGTAGGCACCAGAGAATGTTTGACATGAAATAGATATTATAAAAATGACTGTAATTGTAATTGTACTGATGCACTTCAGCGCATTGCATACTGTATTGAAAGAAATTAAACTGCATTGTACCTATATGATGCCAAATTTGAACCATTATGTAATGTACTTTTACAAATGTTATGAATAAATTATATTTTTTGATAACAGGTTATGTTATTCTTTTTGAATTCTCTTGCTTCAGGAGTGAGTGCTTAAAGAGTTCCTTGGATTTAGTCATTAAAACAAAGGTGCTTCAGTACTGACTTGGCATGAACTCCCCTCACACCATCTGTTTCCTCAACAGTTCCAGCTAACACTTAGGGACTGATTCTAATTCTGAGTGGGCTTCAGGCAAGTGCAAAGTGAGGAAATTTGGCCATTTCAGCTCCCTGCTGACCCACTTCCTGTCCAAAACAGACTAGAAGTGGGCTGGAAGTGCAGGGAAACTGGATGACCTTTGGCTGCTCGCCAGTGTGAAGATGGGTGTAAGGGGAGGGGATTCCGGGACAGTCTGACAGGAGGGGGGTGGGAAAGGAGACCATGGTAGGGGAAGCCACAGTCTTTCTTGTGCGGCCTGGAGAAGAGCTCATCCTGATGCCACACAATCTTACCTGTTTGGGCCTCTTCATCTTCTCATCCAGTAGGTTGAATAAAAAATTATGTTTGACAGGGTCTGGGTGGATTTCCGGTAACTTGGGGCATTTTGAGTGCCCAGTTTCCTGAGCAGGGACAGTCAAAATCTCCCCTCAAACAAAAATCTAGTCAAACGGACAGAACAGATAATCCTTTGTAACTAATACCTTTTCAAAAAATCAGATCTGATGATATCAATTCCTCTCGCAATTTATACATGGTATTTATACATGACTGGGTTCAGCATCACCCAGTGTAGAATTCTTGTGCACACTGGGAAATCACACGGAGATTCGTTTCTGTCACAACTCTGCAGGTTGGCACAGCTTGCCAGCACCAAGTTGGCTATTTAAGACAATCTGAAACTGCTGTTATATAAAATGTGCTTCATTTCAATCCTCTATGAATCTAAATAAACCATGCTGATGATTATTTGCCTGACTCCCCAGTTTTCACACGGGATGGGCACCCCGTTCGTCTTTAAAAAATGGGCAATGAGTTCCAGGGGCATTCTCGCCTCACAGTGGGTAAGTGAGGTGGCCAGAAGAGGAAGTTTCTTTGTTTCGTTGTGGGCCCCCTTGTACCGTGCCAAGTAATGGCTCGGCGACTCTCTGAATGCATGGGCCTGTCTGTTTCCTCACATACGCACTGTGATTCGAGCTGGGAGTCAGTTACAGCATCAGTCTTAAATTCCTCAGCTTTAGCCTGTGTTGACCCTTGCTGCTGAGGACCCCCTTGCCATGCTCACTTATCTGCAATGGAGAAGACCACTGGGCATCAATGAGGTGGTTGCGGGGGGTGGGATTGATGGGGGGGAGGGGGTGGCAAAGTCCTGATAACACTTCTCCATCTGATCCCCTATCACCTTGAAACTGGAGCCTGAAGCTCAAGATCTCGACAACAATACAAGGAACATTCTCAATACAAATCACTGGCTTTGCAATGGCTAACCCCTCAAATCACAATACACGTCGTGGTGAGCTACAGTTCCGGGAAGCGGCCATGCAGATGGGGTCAAGTGACTTCCTTCACATTCACTGTAGAGCGCCTGACACCTTCTCAAATGGCTGCACAAATTGTTGCTGCTCGGGATGCTCACATCCTAGGCCTCTAGAGCTTGAGAGCAGCCAGTCGCTCCCTGCTCCCCTACACTGCCATACGCATCTGCTCACTTTGTGCTCAGTGACTCTTTCAGCACATCATACTCAAACTGGCAACCTGAATTTCCTGGAGTTGTGGTTGTGAGTGGCAGAGGTGATGACACATGGATGCTGTAAAGCTTTGGGTAGTTACCCAGGCAGAATGGTTCTTGCAGGCTGTTTATAGAACAGAACTGAAGCATATGCTGTAATGATGGTTTCAGGATGCCACTCCAAACAGTGGCTATGTGGCACTAAGGCTCCTGGGAGGCTGTGGTTTGGCTTGTTGTCCCTATGCTCTGTGTTGGTTTCAGGTCAAATGAAGTTCCTCTTACACTACGTGTGACTTGGACATAGGCTGTATTTTTTCTTAACACTATTTATTTACAACTATTTACAACCAAGACCCCCATGGTCAGGAACATTACTGTCTTTACATATTGTTGTGAGACCTGCTTCTTCGGACTCCCTTGGGCATCTGACCTAATGTCATGCTTACATCATCATTAATGTCAGTGTCTAATTAACATATTAACCCTTTACTCTACAGTCTGTACTGCTGGTGCCAGTGCAAAACCCCCATCCCAAATCCGAGAGATGGGTAATTGTATGGTTAGGACAGACTCCAGCTTCTGAATGGGCACGTCGACAACACTCAGCCTGATCTGGCCCTTTTACGGCAGAGTCAATCTGCCTTGTGTTGCCTGAAGCCTAGTGAGGCAAGAGAAAAAAAACCTTTTTAGAGAAATTAGCTCCCAATTATTCTGCCTCCACAGAAGGCGGACAATCACTGTCAGGATCAATTACTTTAGCCTAGCCAGTGAGTACTTTCCAACTTAGTTGAGCTCTTTTGTGAGAATGCTCTTCTAAGAATGTTAAGGATGGATTTCCTAATAGTTCAGAGAGGCTGCCCACCACACAGTCTGGACACGGAGAGGTGAGGATCAGATCTGCCCACAGGTCCTTCTACTGGAAAATGCCCACACTGAACCATGTATGGAAGTATTCTGACAGGATCGAGTTCCATATCCCATATCCCAGCTACAGGCAACCAACCTGCCCATTTCCATCCTTGCTCCAGGCAGGAAGGTTAGGGTCTGTGTGTCCAGGTGGTGTGCTGGGAACTCTGTGTGTGAGGGAGTGAAGAAAATAAAACTGGAACTGGAAAACTGGTTTTCTCTGAATTTGCCCTCACTCTTAATCTCTGCTCCAGGATTGGGCTTTTGCATCAAACAGATTCAAGGGCTTATGCCCCCTCTCTTGTGCTGCCTTGCCCTGCAAGCAGAAAAGTTGTGTAAAATAGGTGCTTACAAAGCAGAGGAACATAAAAGTCTACAGCACAAAAGGAGGTCATTCAGCTCATTGTATCTGTGCCAGTCCTCATGTCCCACTGCCTTACTCCCTCCCCATGGACCTGCATCCTTCTCTGATATACTTACCACTTCAAAATCTCGATTTTGAGATCCAGGCAATGTGGCCCACCTCTTTAGGGCCGCAAAGTCTTGTAGCTATAAATAAGGGCATCCTGAGGCACGTTAAGCACATACCACTCTTATGCACATCCTGTTGCAAATTAGTGTATTTTCTGTTGCTATGGAAATATCTCTGAAACCAGCAGGAAATGACTATCATTCCTGAAGGAGTGTCTGTTTTAACAGAAAGGTAAGAAAACAGTTGGATGAACTTCATGTGTGTGTGAGTGTGTGTGCAAGTGTGAGGCTGATGTTCCTGGAACAACATCGACAGAAACAAGCTGGTAAAATGCCCGGGTACGACTGTCCTTTGTAGTTTCTTGTAAAAATAAACTTAAGAATTACGTCAAAATAAGCTAGGAAAATCAGATTTGAGAATATCCTTTAATGAATGAAGGGTAAATTTAAATCTGATGTCTATCAGGAAAGTGTGAGCTTTATTTGGAATGAAGAACACCAGAGATCAGACACAGAAACAGAAACAGAAAACACTGGAAAAACTCAGCAGGTCTGACAGCATCTGTGGAGAGAAAGGCAGAGTTAACCCTTCGGGTCTGCGTGACCCCTCTTCAGCTCTGAAGAGGAGTCGCATGGACTCGAAACGTTAACTCTTGCCTTTCTCTCCACCGACGATGTCAGACCTGCTGAGTTTTTCCAGCATTTTCTGTTCCTGTTTCAGATTCCCAGCATCCGCAGGGTTGTGCTTTTGACCAGAGATCAGGCCGTTTGCGATGTTCAAGGAAAAGAGAAATTTGCCGGAAACCTGAAGCAAAGGCAGGAAGGCAGGAGTCATCGAAACACAAAACGCTCAGCCTGGCCTGGCAGCCTCCGCTGAGAGAGAAACAAAGTGAACGTTTCAGGTCAACGGTCAATGGTTCTGCTGAGTATTTCCAGCTTTTTCATTTTTATTTCAGATCTCCGGCACCATCCGCGCAGTACTTAACTTTCGCAGGAAACACTCGGCCAGCCGGGCAGGGATTGTCCAGCCCCGCCCTGGCCGGTTTCCCCGCAGCGGGTGTGGCGAAGCCTGCCCGAAAGTCCATCGATTTCGGCGGGACCGGAAGATCCCACCCAGCGGGCGGCGGCCGGAAGATTCCCCGCCTGTGACAGCGTCAGGCGGGTTACAGGTTTGGGCGCAGGCCTCGCTTTGTAATGGATTCTGGGGGAAAAAAAAGAGCAAAGCTGAACTAAACATTAACCTGTTTGTTGTCTTCACAGAAGCTGACTGTCCTGTTGAGCGTTTCCAGCCATTTTCTGCTTGTGTTTGATGGGAATGTAGTTCACCGGCAAGATGCATTTTAATGGGGCCTTTTCTTATTCTTGACTATTTTTAATGATCTCTTTTTGAAGCCTCTTCTCTAAATTTGTGAGGAGAATATGTGACAAAGTGAAGTGCAACGAAGAGATCCCAAGACTTATGCATGATAGATACTGACCTCCCATGCCATTGCTCACAGTGAGACAGAGGGGGGCGTTTTTGTGACCGAAGGGTTTTTTTTTCATTCATTCACGGGATGTGGGCTTCGCTGGCTGGACCGGTATTTATTGCCCGTCCCTAACTGCCCTCGAAAAGCTGGTGGCGAGACGCCTTCCTGAACCGCTGCAGTCCATGTGGTGTCGGTACACCCACAGCGCTGTTAGGGAGGGAGTTCCAGGATTTTGACCCAGCGACAGTGAAGGGACGGACGATATATTTCCAAGTCAGGATGGTGAGTGGCTCGGACCGGAATCCGCAGCTAATGGTGTTCCTGTCTATCTGCTGCCCTCGTCCTTCTGGGTAGGACCTTTTGTTCTAAACAAAATGAATTTCAGTGTTTTTATTCCTGTTCCCAATTGAGAAAACGGACTGAATAAAAGCACAAAGCAATCGGCCGCTGACACAGCTCTTGCAGAGCCTTAAGCTGCCATGCAACAAAAGCCGAGCTATAACTTGTTGATTTAAAACACCACGCAATTCATTAGTCCTGAATTGTACAGTAAACGGTTAGTTGGAGATGGAAATGAAGGGGCTGAAATTTGGACTCACACCAACACTGGAGGCAGCAGTAAGGAAGCTGGAGGCCCTCTGAGTAGAATGCCCTTTGCCTCCAGCTGCCTGGCAGCGGCCCAGCGACGGTGTCTGCCAAGGGCGCCACTCCCGAGGCTGCGCCCTGGCTCCGCCATGACATCACTCAGCCTCGCCAGCTGATTTGACGCCCTAGTTGAGAACTCAGGCCGCGCAGGTCCATTCAACGTATTCGCTTGACACTCACCAAGGATCATGTGTTCGGTTGCCAGAGGTGCCCAGCATCAGCGCTATTTGAACGGCCATGCGTCCAACTTGCACGTAAGGTCCTTTGCCCTAACCATCCCCTATTGTCCAGTCTCTGGAAGTGCTGCGGGGGTGTTTTTGGAGGGGTGGTGGTGAGTTGCTGAATTCAGCAGGGAGTGTTGCTGCCTCCTCACAGGGAGGACAGAGGATTTGGCGATCTGTCCACACAAAGGCTACACCAGACCTGGGAGCTACAGTGCCATTGCCTCTGGGTCTGCAACACCCAGGAGATGAAGCAGAAGCCCTCTTTGGCTTACAGTCAGACTTTCCGATACTCCTCGATGGTGCCAGGAGGCTGTCTGGCAGGCCTGCCAATGCTCCCAACATCTCGGTGTGCATCCTCAGCAGCCTTCTCCTGTAGGCTGGCCCATCAAAGCCTTCACCTGTGTCCCCTGCAGCAGAACTTGGACATGACCTTGCCCTCCGATAATCCGGCCATGAACTATCCTTTCTCCCAGGTTTGGCTGCAACCCACTCATACCCGCTGACTCGCCACAGGCAGACCGAGGCTCTATCTCTAAAGTAACTTACAGTGATGGTCTCTGAGCTTGTGGCCCCCTTTTCAGTGCTGTGCTGTCTGCTCTCCTCTTCCTGAGGTACTCGTGGCTGAGCAAGTGGCAGCCCCAGAGTGTCTGAGAGCAGAATCTCTGTAAGGGAAAAGTCTGGGTGAAGGAAGTGGGGCTGCAACACACGAACTCCATGGCCATCTGCTGCTTGCCAAATAGCAAGATGAAAGTGAGCTGGAAGTTGAGAAGGGGCATAAGGCAGCAACATGCCATCGCCCTCAATGCCAAATGCCATGGGCTTTGCCACAGCCAGCAGCATGATGCGGGGAACCATTTCCTCGTAGGCCTGAGGAGTCCGGTACCTCACCAGATCTGCTCCACTCACTCCTGCTATGGGCCACCTTCTGCTGCAAAAGAGAGGGAAGAATGTCAGTGATTGTGTCTGGCCACGGCTGAATAGCTGGAGGTATGCGGAAGCAAAGGGGGTCTGTGTGTGAGGTTGGCATCATTAGTGTGAGGGCGGGGAGGATGTTAAGCATGATTCCTGAGTTCAGTGACTGCTGGTGGATGAACAATGTGGGTATGGTGCATTGAACAGTGTGAGAGGTTAGATGTGCAGTGGGTAAGAGATGTCATGTGACAATGCATTCTCTGACCATCACCACCCATGTGAGGTCATCAGACTTCTTGTGACTCTGCTGCCAGGTCCTTGGGCCAGACTCCAGGAATCAGTCTCCCTGGTCACCTGCTCTTATTCCCTTCTGGGGGTGGTCCTGGAGGGCCTCCTGGCCCCTCCCACAGAAACATGGCCTCTCCCCTCTTTCCACCTCCACCACTAAGACCTCCAGCCCAGCCCCACATTCATGATCCTGGAAGCCCTGTCTTTGCCCTTGTGTTCTACTTTCCTCGTTTAGAATTGCAGCAATAACGTTCACCAGCAGCCCCTGTGACTCAGTGCCCATTTCAGAGGGACAGGCTACATTTAAGAGGAGCAGGCCTCCTGCACCCTGTGCTCCTTGTGATCTCTACTCTGCCCCCTGCTGAGCACACAGGGAGACAGCATGATGAGCCCCACTGGCTGATGTTGCAACCATTCAGATGTGGAGGCAGTACAGAATTCGTGTGCTGCCTATCTCCACAGCAATGAACATCGGCAGGTCATGAGTCCCGTTCCCCATGTCCAAAAAATGGCACGGACCAATTTCAGTACCTAAAGGACCATCATGCCCCATTCAGTTGGGCAGTAGCGAGTTTATTAGAATGCAATTAGATCCCATTGGCTGCAAGGAATTGGCAACAGGTACAGGTCTCACAGGGGCCAACTTTAACATGGGGTGGGAGTTGGGAGTGCATGGGGCCAAATCGGGGGTAAACCATCCACCATCCCTCCCAGGCCTCACTAGCGTTTCCTGACTCTGGCTCCTGCCTAAAGCTGACAGGAAAGATGCCATTGCTGGTGGGTGGGAGTTAAAATCGACAGTGGGAGGGAGCCAGGTGTCCCAGGGGAGAATGATCGCTGGCAAGTTTGGGGCTGTGGGAGAGTCTTCAATTGGGAGGGGAAGAAACCCAGGGGGAGGGAGTCCCAGGGTATATTTATGAGATGTGAAGGAGCACACCCGTTCCCTCTGAGTTGCAAGGAGCTTTTCAAGCTTTTACTATTAAATCGCAAATCGAATCGACAGTGTGGGCACTGCGCTGCTGAAGCCGGTCGCTTTTACCTTTGAGCTACTAAATCTGTCATAACACGTGGATATTCTAAACGATTTCAGATATCACCCTCTTTTCCAACGATTTTGACGGACTCTCTTTCCTGAAAGCGGGAGTTAAGCTCTCGTCATGTTCCAGCTCCCAACAGCTTTTGCAATCCTTTCGCAATGTGTTCCTACTATGACCAGAGCAAATCACAGTCGCCTGAGCAGTTTGTTCACGACCTTCAGGTATAAAAAAAAAACTTAACCAACGTCCAGTATCACTGTCATCCCTTAGCGTCAGACAATCACCACAGACAGAGGAGTCTCAGGCAAAAAAAAACAAACAGGCCCATTTAATTTTATGGCAACCAGGTTTTTAGTTATTAGTCAGTAAAATAAGGGGAGTTGATTTGCTTTCATTTTCTCTTGCAGCCAGTTAAAGGGCTACAGCTCGCAATCTGTAAAAGAGAAAAGGCCTTAAACGTTGAAAATGAACAACTGGGCACAAATATCTCTTCTTCTCTTCATCTGTGCCACCCTTAAGGCCCAAAGTGCCAGAGCCGCAGGAAAAGGTAAGGGCACAGAGCCATGCTCCTACTCACGGTAATTTGGTCGATTGTGAAGGCATCGGGGCAACTAAGTGGATTGCAAAACGAGTAACTGCAGGGTTGATTCCGTTTGGTGGAATTTCAGCAAAATACAACTGGAAGGTTACCGGCCAGCGTTGCAATTTCTGGGTGCATTTTCTAATTGTGCTGTTTTGATGTTATGTGGAGGGAATAGATAGTGGATTGCTGCAGGGTGATTATTGAAGCATTCTTTGCATTCTTTAGCTCACACGACCATTGTTTCTGATAGAGGATCTGGCGAGACGTTTTACCATGAGATTTTGAACGAAGTTTCAGCACAGACAGCTAAGCTCAGTTACATTTGCCATTTTTGTATAAATGTTTCTTTAATGACACAGAAACAAAATGGATAATGTTACTACACCTCCCATCTTCAGAAATAACTTCAGCCTAGATGTAAAAATGTTGTCCATTTGTTTTTTTTTGTTCTCATCTCCACTTATTGAGAGATTTCAATCCACTGGGCTAAAATGGCTTTCTGTCTGCATCTGTGCTGAAGCCCCAGCGCTTGCTTCAGGATTGTCTGTTCATTCCTCACCTTCATCAGTGATGTTAAAATGTCATGAGTGAATCTCATGTTGCCTACTGAAAATCTTTTAATTTAAAGCCTGCGCCAGAATTATCCAGCAAGGCCTCGGTAATTGAATCTTTCATTACACTGGAGAATATTCTTATATGAACGCAGCCCTTGGGCGGGATTTTCCAGCCCCGCTGGCCACCAGGATTGTCTGGTCCTGCCGAAAGTCAATGGGCTTTCAGCTGGGCCGCCGAATCTCCCGTGGTAGATCCAGGCCATAACAGGGCCGGAAAATCCAGGCCCTTATCTCAACCAGCTATTTGAAAATGATTGCATAACTCGCTATCGATGTGGAAGGCTTTACACACCAACCGGGATTGTTTTGGTTATTCCCTGGCCAAGTTGATGGCCTCATAAGATTATCCAAAATCTAGGCCGGGATTTTCCGGCCCTGTCGATTCGGGACCCACTGCAGGAGATTCAGCGGCCTAACCAAAGGCCCAGTGACTTTTAGCAGGGCTGGACAATCCTGGTGGTGGGCGGGGCCAGAAAATCACGCCCTTTAGTCCCCAAAACACATTGAAAGGTGAAGCAATGTTGGTCAAGTTGCCCCTCGGACATGTGTACTCTTTCAGGATATGTTTCAGATCATTCCTAGAACACGTTCAGTTTTTCATCTAGAAGTCGGAATCAAATCTTGGGGGAGGATTTCCTGTTTGTTTCGGATGGCCTAGGGTGGCATTCTGTCAAGATGGTGGACTGCCCAGTGGTTGGAAAATGGGGAAATTTGAGTATAGTAAATTCATTCCAATTGATGGCCAGGATTCAAACAAGGAGTAAGTAGCTGCAAATGCAAATATTTGTTTCAGCAGCTAAAACATTGAGGATTTTCCCCTCGGCGATTTGGGGGCGGGGCCCGCTCACCGAGGGGAAAGTGACGCGGGATGACGTGGGGAGGAACCCCCGACGTCATCCCTGTCCCTTTAAATCTTCAGGAAGGCGGGCGGACAGCGAAATCAGCTGTCCGCCCGCCGACCTGTCAATGGCCAATTAAGGCCATTGACAGGCTAATTAACCTTGTTAAAGACCCTGCCCGTCCAAGCTTAAGGCTGGCGGGCAGGCCAGGAGCCCCAGCGGGTTCCAGATTATTCATGAAATTTCATCCACTGGTGGGATGAAGTTTCATGTCCGTTTTTTAAAAATTTAATAAACTTTTATGTGTTTCTTATTAACATGTCCCATCACGTGTGACATTGTCACATGAGGGGGACATGTTAATAATTTTAATATTTCTCTACTTTTTGACTTTTCTTACCTGTCAGTAAACTCCCTGAGACAGGACTTTGCCTCAGGCAGCAGTGTGCACTTTGACAGATGGGGAATCCCTCCCCGCGCCGGAACAGGAAACGCATAGCGCTTCCTGTCGGGAAGGCCGCTGTGGGGGGGGCCTTAATTGGCCCGGCCACTCAAAATGGCTGCGGGCCCCGTTTCGGCGGCGGAGGTCAGTTGCCCGCCCGCCCTCCGAGCTGGTGGGGCCCGCTCGCCCATCAAGGGCTAAATTCTGCCCCTAAGATAAAGGCAAAATATTGCAGATTCTGGAAATCTGAAACAAAAACAAAAAATGCTGGAAAAGCTCCAGCAGGTCTGACAGTATCTGTGGAGAGAAAGACAGAGTTAACGTTTCGAGTCCGTGTGACTCTTCTTCAGGACCTCTAGCTTCTAGCTCTGAAGAAGAGTCATACGGACTCGAAACGTTAACTCTGTCTTTCTCTCCACAGATGCTGTCAGACCCGCTGGAGTTTTTCCAGCATTTTTTGTTTTTGTTTCAGGTAAAAACATTATTAACTCAGCCCTGCATCATGCAACATCCAATTGCACTGGCTTCAAGTACAAGATGCCAAATCTGCTTGACCTTTTTTTTATTCTTTCATGGGATGTGGGCGTCACTGGCAAGGCCAGCATTTGTTGCCCATCCATAATTGCCTTTGAACTGAGTGGCTTGCTAGGCCATTTCAGAGGGTAGTTAAGAGTCAACCACATTGCTGTGGGTCTAGGTCTGGAGTCACACGCAGGCCAGAGCAGTGTATGGTAGATATCCATCCTTAAAAGACAACCCAGATGGGTTTTTCCAACAGTTGATGAAAGTTGTCATGGTCACCATGACTGAGACTAGCTTTTATACTCCACCAGCTGCCATGGTGGGATTTGAATCCAATTCCCCAGAACGTTTGCCTGCACCTCTGGATTACTACTCCAGCCACATTACCGTTACATCACCATCTCCCCCCAGGCCCCGCGAGGTCCTGAAGTCCCTTCCTGGACAGCATCATGGTCCAATAGCATTTTCTTATTGTCAATTCACTGCTGATAGTGTGGATGATAATGGCAACTCTGCCCACAACATTCCAGATCTGAAAAGGCACCTGAAGGACAAAAAGGACAAAAGTAAGTCTGACCTCCCCCATGTACTGATAAGAAAGCAATCTAAAAGTATATACATCGATGAATGCAACTGCCAAATGTCAGAGAGGGAGGACAGGATGGAATATTCTGAAAGATGGCCAGCACGAATGCTTCAGAAAGTGCAGATTGTGAAATTCATGGGACTAGGCACCATTCCAGCAATCTGACTCTATAGTTATGCTTTCAGGTGAAGCTTGCTCACAATTGATCAGCTAACATTGCTCATCAGGACCAAAGTAGCAACTGATCAACTCCTTACATCTGCATAAGAACAAATGAACAGGCCCTTCACCCCCTCAGCCCTGTTAGGCTATTCAGTTATCTCATAAAGGACTTGCATTCCTAGAACGTCTTTCAGGACCTCACACTATCCCAAAGCCCAATGCAGCCAATGAAGTACTTGTGAAGTGTAGTCACTATTATAAAGGGGGGAAACACAGCAGCCAATGCGCACACAGCAATCTCCCTCAAACAGCCACAAGGACCAGATAATGGCTGGGATTTTCCTGTCCCAACAGCAGCAGGTTCAATGGTGGGGGGTGGTAGTGTAGTGGTTTTGTCACTAGGCTGTTAATCCAGAGACCCAGGATAAAGCTCTAGGGATCTGGGTTAGAATCCCACCACTGCAGATGGTGAAGCTTGAATCCAATAAAAAAAAAATGGAATTAAAAATCTAAGGATGACCATAAACCCATTGTTAATTGTCATAAAAACCCATCTGGCTTGCTAATGTCCTTTAAGAAAGGTCTGGCCTACATGTGACTCCGGATCCACAGCAACGGCCTAGCAAGCCATTCAATTCTCAAGGGCAATTAGGGATGGGCAATAAATGCTGGCCTAGCCAGCGCTGCCCCGATCCCATGGACAAAGAGTCCAGGCGAGCGGGTGAACAACCTGGCACGAGCTGCGTTCCTGCCGGTGTGAAATGATGGCAGGCATGCACGCTCCCAACCACACGGCGGGTCACCAATCCCGCTAGAGCCAGCGTGAAGCCATTTTGCATCCCGCCAAGGGGGTGCAGACGAAGGCGCGACTGGAATTGTGCCCCCAACCAATTATCCACGCCACCAGCGGGATATCACACCGGACCAGGATATGCCTAGACCAACATGGTGTGGATATGTCAGGGCTCACCTGGAAGAAGACCTGGGGCAGTTTGCGGAGAGCGGATGATGGAGGCCTCCAGCGGCCATGGACCCTGGAAGACCACGTGCGGCAGTGGGTCGATGGAGCATCCACCACGTAGATCACGGCACTGCAGGAGCTTCTGGGGTGTGGGTGTGGAGGCCTGGAGGGGGCGGTGGAGGTTGGGGGCTGGTAGGGGAAAGGGAGAGATACTGTGGGGATCGTGGAATGGGTGAGCTGGTATGGAGCGGGTGGGTGAGATGGGCTGTGCTGGGGTGTGGGCGGCAGGGGGCGGCATTGTGCAGGTGTATATGGGTATGGGGGAAGAGGGGAAAGCGGCTCAGAGGGAGGCGCTCGTGGTGTCAACTGATAAGTCCTGGGGGGCATACGGAGGAATTGTTGATAGGAAGGGATAGTGAGGGTTAAAGGGAACAATGGGAACTGGTAAGGTGGGAGGGTGAGGGTCCTGCGATGATGGATGAAGGGGCACTCAGGGTCATTGGAGAGGACATGGAAGTAAAACCAGATTCTGGAGATAGGCGCTATGAGGGGGGGCATCTCTATTGTTATGGGGGTGGGCTCCTTGGGAAGGTAGAGGATGTGGACATCCACCTGCACAGGACGGAGGGTGATGGGGTGGGTTGTAGGGTGATGATGGGGGAGATCTAACGTCACACCAGGAGGGTCAATAGTTATTGGGGTGGTGGTGGTGGGGGGGGGGAGGTTGGAAGGTGTTGGATTCAACCTCAAAAGTCACGCTCGCCATGGCCGCTCGCAACTATCCAGAGCCTCGAGGCAGAGATCTCGAGGTGCTGCATGGGAGTTGGGTCATCGGGGGTGGGTGGAGTGGCAGGTCAGCTCAGCTGGACAACTGAAGGGGAACCCCAGCAATGCAATCCTGATAATGCTGGTGATTCTACAGGTTCGCGTGAAGGGCAAAGGCTTCTTACACATGGCTCGTGAGGGCCCTGGCAAAGACCCTTGCCACCCTGCACAGATATGATTCCAGGGGACACAGACCCAGCCTGGGGCGTCCCCCTGAACATGGGGGTTGGTGGGGTGGTAAAGGGCACAGGCTTAATGAGTACGAATCACAAATAAACCAAATAGGCCTCATTAAAGTGCGGTCTATTTACCAAAGTGTAAGAACATTAACAATCACCTGTGCAACCACATGTGAAATCATAGCTTCTTAATCTTCCGTTCTGTACCATTTCTTCTAGGTGCTCCCCAACATCCAGCAGCAGGGTTGGAGGCAGCCTGCTGACCTGTTTTGCCCTGTTGTTTTGGATGACTTTGGCGGCTGACCTCTGGAGACCTGAGGCCTGGAGGGCCCCGGCTTACTTTGGCAGTCCTGCTGTGGGCAAGCTGCTCCTTCTGTGGTAACAGGGGACAAAGCTGAAAGGGTCCCAGCGAGGGGGGGTTCTGGAGTGCCGGGCACCATTAGAGAGACTGGAGTGGAGGTCCCGGGGGTGTCAAACAGCCGCTCCTCCTCCCCTTGGGTGCCCGAGAGCCCCTGCCTGACTCCTTGAGGAGGAGGGGCACCTGGAAGGAGGTTGAAGTGCTGTG
The DNA here is from genome assembly GCF_964194155.1 of Cetorhinus maximus. Classification (NCBI taxonomy): domain Eukaryota; kingdom Metazoa; phylum Chordata; class Chondrichthyes; order Lamniformes; family Cetorhinidae; genus Cetorhinus; species Cetorhinus maximus. The sequence goes on along the minus strand of NC_135904.1, from coordinate 20,279,583 downwards.
TCCCCCTCTCGCACAGCCACAGCAAGATCTCAGCGATGGCTGCAGCGATGGAGTGTACGTCTGAGCACATGTGCGGCAGAAACTGGGTGTTCTGCTGCAGCGGGTTCTCCATGGCGCCCGCCATCCTCCCCATGGAGACCTCCACGCACGCACAGATCACAGCCACTTCACCAGGGGGCAGGTGGACAGACTCCTCCGCCTCACATGTTACTCTGTCGAGGGCCTCTGCCCGATGCTCCCCCGCCTCTCGCAGCATCTCCAGCATCTCGGGCAGGGCCGGTCCCAGAGGCTCATCATCCGACTTGGGTGTCACAGCCGCCTGTTCCCCAGCAGCCCTCCGAGTGCCGCTGACCTTGGCTGACCCTGCCTCCAGCTGCAGACACGTGTCCGTGCGGTGACCACCAGATTGTGAGACCCTGTCTGAACACACACCGAGGGGTGTGTCTCTGGGCTGGCGGAGTGTACAGGTAACTGCTGTGACGCCTCTACAGGTGCACTATCTTTCTCCTCGGTCCTCTGTGGGCTGGAGGACCTGCCGGGCAGAGATTCCTCTTCCTGCTGGCACCTGTCGTTGAGAGAGGAGAGAGCGAACGACTCCACAAACTGCCTCATACACGGAGGAGTGAATGACCCTTAGGTTTCTATGTGACTATATTATACATAGATCCTCATTGGCTGGAGGCCGCCCGCTGACCTCTTCATCCACACTGGCTCGATCCGGTTCTCCCCCTGTCCAGCTGGCCTCCTCGAACTCTGTAAGGTTCCTCAGTTCAGGCCAGCCCTCTCCCGTCTTCTCTCTCTCTCCCTCCTGTTGTGCTGTAATTTTTCCTGCACAAAGAGTGAAGATGGGGTTGAGAGCAATTGGGTTTTCTCAGGCTTCGACTCTAACAAATAACACACTGGATTGTGTGTCATGTGATTGATGCGCTGCAGGTTGTCCACAAGGGTTTTTTTTTCATTCATTCACGGGATGCGGGCTTCGCTGGCTGGGCCAGCATTTATTGCCCATCCCTAGTTGCCCTTGAGTAGGTGGTGTTGAGCTGCCTCCTTGAACCGCTGCAGTCCATATGGTGTGGGTACATCCATAGTGCTGTTAGGAAGGGATTTTGACCCAGCCACAGTGAAGGAACGGTGATATATTTCCAAGTCAAGATGGTGACTGGCTTGGAGGGGAACTTCCAGCTGGTGGTGTTCCCATCTATTTGCTGCCCTTGTCCTTCTAGATGGTAGTTGTTGTGGGTTTGGAAGGTGCTGTCTAAGGAACATTGATGAATTCCTGCGGTGCATCTTGTAGATGGTACACACTGCTACTACTGTGCGTCAGTGGCGGAGGGAGTGAATGTTTGTGGTTGCGGTGCCAATCAAGCGGGTTGCTTTGTCTTGGACGGTGTCCAGCTTCTTGCGTGTTGTGGGAGCTGCACTCATCCAGGCAAGTCGGGAGTATTCCATCGTACTCCTGATTTGTGCCTTGTAGATGCTGGACAGGCTTTGGGGAGTCAGGAGGTGAGTTACTCGCCGCAGGATTCCTAGCCTCTGACCGCTCTTGTAGCCACAGTATTCATATGGCTATAGTCCAGTTCAGTTTCTGGTCAATGGTAACCCCCAGGATGTTGATAGTGGGGGAATTCAATGATGGAAATGCCATTGAATATCAAGGGGCGATGGTTGGATTCCCTCTTGTTGGAGATGGTCATTGCCTGGCACTTGTGTGGCACAAATGTTACTTGCCACTTGTCAGCCCATGCCTGGATATTGTCCAGGTCTTGCTGCATTTGGACATGGACTGCTTCAGCATCTGAGGAGTCGCAAATGGTGCTGAACATTGTGCAATCATCAGTGAACATCCCCAATTCTGACCTTATGATGGAAGGAAGATCATTGATGAATCTGCTGAAGATCTATGAGCCTAGGACACTACCCTGAGGAACTCCTGCAGTGATGTCCTGGAGCTGAAATGACTGGCCTCCAACAACCACAACCATCTTCCTTTGTGCTAGGTATGACTCCAACCAGCGGAGAGTTTTCCCCCTGATTCCCATTGACTCCAGTTTTGCTAGGGTTCCTTGATGCGACACTCGGTCAAATGCGGCCTTGATGTCAAGGGCAGTCACTCTCACCTCACCTCGGGAGTTCAGCTCTTTTGTCCATGTTTGAACCAAGGCTGTAATGAGGTTAGGAGCTGAGTGGCCCTGGCGGAACACAAACTGGGCATCAGTGAGCAGGTTATTGCTAAGCAAATGCTACTTGATAGCACTGTTGATGACCCCCTTCCACTCCTTTACTGATGATCGAGATTAGACTGATGGAGCGGTAATTGGTTGGATTTGTCCTGCTTTTTGTGTACAATTTTCCACAAATCTGGGTAGATGCCAGTGTTGTAGCTGTACAGAATAACTTGGCTAGGGGCGGTTCTGGGGCAGCACCCTCTAGAGTGGTGGGGTCATGCAGATAGGACGATAAGGCTCACAGAGGCATGTCATTAGTAGTGCTTGCTGGTGGCCTCAATGCCTAAGCCCTTTCACTCACCCCCTCACACAGACAGCACCTGAGCTCCCTGTGTGGAAGGGTCAGGGACCCGCAGTGGCCTCTCCATCTGCAGACTGGATGGACTGCAGCGGGGCTAGGAGACATCACCTTATCACATTGAGTAGCTCTTTTGTGCCTGGGCGGCACAGATGGTGCCCCTTGCCACTGAGGCCCATGTCCCCTCTACCATTCAGTGGAATGTGTGTGAGCAGCTGGGGCATCACTCAGCATGGTGCTTCGGATGAGGTAATTCATCCATTTCCAGCACTGTAGGGCAGTCCTCTGGTGGAGACCATGGGCACCGGCCACTCTGGCGACTTCCTCTCATGCGGGGTTGATCAGAAGGCTCGGTCTCCCCCTTCCATCCTTGGGGGGCACAGGATGCCCCTCCTGGCCTCCAGTGCCCTGGGCAGCACATTGAAGGAAACGTCGCTGAATTTGGGGGCCAGAGCTCCCTGGGATCGCCAGGCAGCCTCCTCCTTCCACAATGGGTTTGCGACAAAGAAGTTGATGCTCAGGAGCCTTTTAAATACGGCGGCCGGATATGACGGTGCGGCGCACGTCATCCAGCCACGCCACACCCTGCCATGCCCCGCCATGCCCCACCCTGCCACACCACGCAGTACATCAGGAAACCCCCGACTGCATAATGAATTAGGTCAGCCTCACCCAATTTGGTGTAAATTCGCACCAGCCTCCATGTTGTTAATTGCAGGATAAATGTTGGGCAGAAGCACGGGGGGGACCTCCCCTCCCCTTCTTCAAAATTGTGCCGTGGAAACGTTTACATCCGCCTGAGAGCGCTTTCTAGACAGGGCCTCGACTGAATGTCTCATCCATGAATCAGCACCTCCGACAGTGCAGCACTCTCTCAGTATTGTATTGGAGTGCTAGCCTAGATTTTTGTGCTCAAGTCAGCGTGAGACTTTCGAAACGTCAACTCTTTTCTTCTCCGCCGATGCTGCCAGACCTGCTGAGTTTTTCCAGGTAATTCTGGTTTTGTTTTGAGACTTGAGCCCACTTCAGACTCAGAGACAAAGATGCCACCAATTGAGCCTTGGCCACCTGTAAAACGCCTGAGCTCCATCTAAACTCCATTTACCTACCTTTGTTCCAAATCTCCTGACACCTTTAACTAAATCGATCGATCTTAGTCTTGAAGATTTCAATTGATCCAGCATCCATCGCCTTTTGTGGGAGAGAGAGAGATCCAGGTTTCAACTACCGTTTGTATGAAGAAATTCTTCTGATTTCACTCCTGAATGAACTGACTCTAATTGGTTTAATTGATTCTTTCTTGCTGGTAACGCCACATACAGGACTAAAGTCAATTACTTTCAGCTAATCTTTCAAACTGCGGAGAATCTACATTGCTCTCTGGCTGATGTACACACCTCAGAACAAGCACTTGATATGGGTCCGTTGATTGTCCCTATTGTCCATGGATGGGGGCCTGTCTCACAGACTGTTCAACATGTTTGGAATTTCTATTCGATATGAACATCCCAAATGATTGACATCCTGTGGATTCTTTTTAAAAAATAATTAGTTGCACTCGCACTGTTATGTCTGTACTGAAGCAGGTTAGTGAGAGGAGTGGGACCATGATTCCCCACACAGCCTTTGACCTTAGAAGCTGCAACTTTCAGGTTTATATTTGGCTGCCTGCAAGACTCAGTCTGAAACTTGTTATTGGTACAGGCCTAGCTAGACATCTCCGTGGTAGTGAGTAGCCATGTTAGAAGTAAGCACCCATGTTATGAGCGTCTGTCTGATGCTGAGAGTTAGCGCTGAGAATGTTTAAATGTTTTGGGGAGGATATTGTAAGTTTGGAATTAATATAAACATCAGGGAAGATTTTCCTTTTGGGGACATTGCAAGGAGTCCGAAAGGTGCAGGGTTTGAAGGGGGCCTGTGAGGAAAGGAGTGCCTCACAATTGTCTCGGCCCAGTACTCTTGCATGGCCTCGGTGCACTCCCATTACACACCTGCCTCACTTTATGCTGGGATGGAGGGGATGGTGTGGAAACAAGAATAGAACTGCAAATCTGTGAGGCTGGAGAAAGCAGCCTGAGGCCCAGAGATCTCCAGTGAAAGGTGTTGGGGGTGGTCAAGAGGCTAGTAAATAACAATCTGGCATGGAGAACCCCACTGTGGGCAGAATACAACAAAGCAAATAATCTCCTTTCCCCTTCTTGTTGGCCACAGAATCTATCATGGGTGAACAAGTGACAACATGAGTGTGGTCCATGACAGCTTATGACAGGAGAAGTCAACAAGTGGCTTTTCCTCAGCTGTAACTGGTTTGCCTGGATGTAAAAATTAAAGAAATTGTGGCAAGTTGAAACAGGATGTCTGCAACTGTTGTATTGAGCTGGGGGTGGTTTAGTTCGGTTGGCTAGACGGCTAGCGTGTGGATCAGATTAATGCTAGCGGCATGGGGTTCGATCCCCATTCTGACTGAGGTAGACTCCCTACCCACAGTAAAAACATCGTGGTACTTTGCTCTGGTTCAGTGAATAATTGCCAAGGACCTGCCTTCAGGCAGAGAAATCAAGAAGAAGAACTGTTGTACATCGTTGTAACTGGCCTGCAAGTGCCAGGGATGCACCAGTCACAAAAGAATTCCAAATTGTTGTAATCTTTACAGCCACAGATGAAGCTGTATAGAATCACATGGGCTGTAGTGGTTCAAGAAGGCAGCTCACCATCACCTTCTCATGGGCAATAAATGCTGACCTAGCCAGCAATGCCCACATCCCATGACTGAATTAAAAAAAAATCTCCTTGGGCAGGAACATCTCAGTGAGAGGTTGCTGATGCAGTGCTGTCAGGACAAGGCAGCTTCTCTGGGGCTAATTTCTTGTCTTTATGACACACCTTCTGTACTCTTTACTCTTAACAGCATCCTTGTCCTCCTCCCGTTGGTCCAGGAGCAAGACTCCAGTTAAGATCATAACTCTTGTGCTATGAGGCCCTCAGATGTGCTCCTGTCACTCCTTGACATCACTTAGCTGACATCGCACAGCTGGCATTACCACTAGACTTGTTTAGCTATCAATAACAGCAGCTAGTCTTACTATTGCTTCAGTTACTGAGGGAACATAGTTTTACCCACTTGAAGAGCTGGGACATTCAAGTCTACGGACAAAGAGCTGAAAAGTGGGATTTAGGCTGGATGGCTGCTAGTTGGCCAGCACAGATATGATGGGCCCAATAACATCCTTCTGTGCTCTAAATTACTATGGTTCTCTGATTAAGGTCCTTAGCAGGAAGTCAAGCTGCCTGACACTGTTTTCTTCTGAAGCATCACTAGCACCATTTAAAAACAATAGGGGAAACCGTTGGGAACAGGGTTAAAAATGAACAAAAACAGAATTACCTGGAAAAACTCAGCAGGTCTGGCAGCATCGGTGGAGAAGAAATCAGTCAACGTTTCGAGTCTTCATGACCCTTCGGCAGAACTGAAGCATAGTTAGGAGAAAGATGAAATATAAGCTGGTTTAAGGTGGGGGGGGCGGGGAAATCAAAAATGAACACTTTGCCGGTATTTACCATCTGATTTCTGCTGCTACTAACCATTACGTTCTAGAATCAGTGTTCAGTTGAAATCTTCCTCCTTTGTAATTAACTCAGTCGGTAAGTATCGCAGCGATACACAGAAGGCTAATTCTAAGGTGGTTCTTGCATTCAAACAGACTGTAAAATAGCTCGCGTTGGCAGCCGTGCTCTGCTGACGGTATTTAGATTCAGCACACAGTATAAGCTGCCCTGAACTCTCTCTACCTGAAGAGAGTAGGCTTTATGCAGCTGGGAGCAAGCTCCACGAAACTAGAATATAAACAAGACTAGATTTGGGATTGTGATGTTTTAGTCACAGAATGTTAGCAAGCCATCAGTGATTCAAAACATGCAGATGGGCCTTAGCAATAACGGTACAAGGTTTCGCGGTGAGTATCGTACAGCTGACCTATCAGGATTCTTCAGTATAAATTGGCCATTGAAATAAGTATACCAGGAAAGAATTCCGAGACCAAACGGAACCACCAGCCTGACCAGGACACGAGTTTAAGGCTTTAACTGCTCGCCCGCTGGCGGGATCTTCCAGTCAATGGACTCGCGGCTGGCTTGTTCATTCGCCATGAGAGAACCCGTCGCAGCAGGTCCAGGAAATTCCTGCCGTTCTTTTAAACTTTCTCTTTTGCTCATCGAGAAGGACACATCACAAATAATGTTCTTCGTGACTTTCAAGAAAGGGCAGCTTAAAATCTGTACTGACTGGCATTCGAGCGGGAATACTTGTGAAGGGGCGGTCAGTGTGTAAGCTGCTTTACGTGCAAACCCATTCCCCTTTCGAACGAGACATTCAGGTCAATAATTTTTGTTAACTTGTCTCGGTGGGGGTTCATTGAGTCTGATTAAAGTGAAGCATTATCTAGGCTGCAAAACCTGCTTTGCAAGTAAACGCTTCATTGCCGATGTTCAACACGGCAGGACGTTTGCTGTCATTAGCTATATTGGTGCAACTTCTAGTCCCTTCTTTTATTAGAAACATATCTACTATTTTTTACCCAAGATTAAGTATTGTCTCTATTTTGAGGTTTTTTTCCCCCCTCATTCCTAGTTCTTTTGACCCTTCCACGTCATTTTTTTCATTCTTTCATGGGATGAGAGCATCTCTGGCAAGGCTAGCATTTTGCATGGCTTCTTGCAGAGGACATAAGAACATAAGAAATAGGAGCAGGAGCAGGCTATTCAGCCCCTCAAGCCTGCCCCGCCATTCAATGAGATCATGGCTGATCTCCTACCTCAACGCCACTATCCCTGTATCCCTTCATGTTTTTAATATGAAGAAATCTATCGAGCTCAGTCTTGAACGTACTCAACAACTGAGCCGCCACAGCCCTCTGGGGCAGAGGATTTCAAAGATTCACCACCCTCTGAGTGAAGAAATTCCTCCTCATCTCAGTCCTAAATGGCCTGCCCTTTATCCTGAAGCTGTATCCCCTGGTTCCAGACCCCCTCCCCCTCCATCAGCCAAGGGAACAAACACTCTCAACCCCCTATTCTTTGGCCAGTCACAAAGAGGCAGGGTGTGATTCCTGCTCTACCTGCCTTCCACCTTCTTGTGCAGAAATGCCCTTCTCTACCTGTCACCGCTCTGTGAAAGTACAACTATACTCAGAAACTCCATACCTCTGCTTTCAAAGACCTAAAGCTGCATTCTACCTCTCTGTGACAGAAAGCATCTCAACTTTAAGCAGAGCTTATTGAAGTGAAGGGACTCTGAAGGTTGACTTCACTCGCATTGTCACAGTACAATGTGCATTGTGCAAACACAGCGTGACTCAGACTCAGGGCCTGTCTTGTTACCAGGAAGAGGTCTCAACTCCAATTTGTTTCAGAGTTAGTTCAACCCTTAATACACAGCTTACATTAAAGAAATAGACTTACATTTACATAGTGCTTTTCATGACCACTGGGCATGCACATCTCAAAGTTCTTAACCGCAAGTGAAGTACTTTTGAATTGCATTCACTATTGTAATGTAGGAAATACGGCTGCCAATATGCTGACAGCAAGCTCCTGCAATGAGCAATGTGATAATGACCAAATATCTTTTTCTGTGACGCTGACTGAGGGATAAATATCGGCCAGGACACCAGGGATAACTCCCTTGCTCTTCTTCAGAATAGTGCCATGGGATCTTTTACATCCACCTGAGCAGGCAGATTGGGCCTTGCTTTAACATCTCATCCAAGAGACAGCACCTCCGACAGTGGAACCCCCTTCAGTACTACACTAGAGTGTCAGCTTTGACCCTGGAATGGGTCTTGAACCCAAAACATTGCAACTCAGAGGCAAGAGAGCTTCCAACTGAGCTACCATTGACACTCATTATACAAATTTAGGGGCAGTGTGAAACCAAAAGCAGTTCACACTCACACTAAACTTGTGGTTTAAATGTATCCATAGGAGAAAGAGCAGGATATACTGACCCAAAAGCGTCAGAAAGACATCCAAATGTGCATTTTTTGAATGTGCTCTGTGAATTTGCACGTTCTTTAGGAGGAACATTATTCCCTTGCCCCCTAACCAGGACAATGACTGATGATAATTGGCAAATGGTACAAGGTCCCACTGTGAAGTAACTCTGTTCACCTCTGTGAAATTAGGCTGCCAGGAATATTTCGGGTTTAATGATTAATCTACCTTGCTGTCAATTAAGACCTGAGAGAAAGGATTATTGAGCTTATTTCCTTACCGGTTTTTTCTCTAACGACCCAACATATTGACAAAACGTCAGTTATGTGAACTGACCAGGACTGGGAATAGTCACATGATTTATTAGATCCAATAAGAAACATGCGAGTCAGGGTAATTTGATGTATTGTGGACAGACTAGATGAAGATCTCTCCTGGACATTTTGTAAAGATAGTGGGAAGTTATCTTATGTTTGTTCTTTATAGCAAAATCATAAATGCTTCTATAGTTTTAGTGGAATCACTGAGAGATGTGAGTGGGAGTAGCCAGAGGCAAATTCTCTGGTTTTCCTCTCTTCCCCAGGTTGTACGCCTGCTTTCCGATACATTAAAGCAGAACTAAGCCCTGCACATGGGGGATCAGAGATACAATCTACCTCGGTGTTAAACAAGTTCAGGTATTGTGTTGACAGCATGTGGGACACCAATGCTGTGCCAGGGCCCTCAGAGAACTGTATGGTCTGCAACCACACATTTCTATTCTATGCTAATTATGGCTTTTTGATTGAAGTTGTCAGTTTGACTCATAACAGAGAAAAGCTTTCTGCTGGTGAGGTAATGTTCAATAGGAACTATGCAGGTTGAGACATGACAAAGTAATTGGATTATAGGGACCATTGCACTTGACAGGCCTTCATCACTTTCTGGCTGGATTCAACTTAAATTTCAGAAGTAAAAGGATAGTATTTGAAATCACTGTCTCTCACTCTCCACACAGCTTCAATTCAGGTATTCCTCAATTCTTCATTCTTGTCACATATTTCCTTCCCAGATGATTTCATGTCAACTGAAGATGTGGAGGGGATTGTTTATTATTGCTGAAAAAAGAGATATGCTGTCATCTTGTACTCATCAGGACAGGTTTGCAAGAATGCCAAATCTCAAAGGGAGCAACAGTCAGAGAACCACAATTAGCAGAAGAGGGTGCTGATTGGTTGGCAAGTGGACTCTGATTGGTAGAGGCATTGCCATGGAGAATGCACCAGGAACATTAACTGCAGTATAAATTGTTCCATTGAGATTCTTGTGTCTGTCCTGATGAGTGCAAGACAAAAAGCTTCGACAACCTGCCTCTTTTTTCAGCAATACTCAAGTTCTGTTCTACCAAGTGACTATAGTTTATATAGAAAGTACAGATTTAATCACTTTAAACGATGCGAACTAGAAACAATTTTTTTGCAATGTTAACATCGAGACACCTGGCGCCTGGCATTCTTCTCTCGGCCATTTTAACATAAACATTAACTCATTTAAAATAAAATGGGAAAGTATCTCAGCTATTGAAATTGTGCACAAAGGAAGATCACCTGAAAGCTTGAAGTATCTGTAGGCTAATCGCAACCATCATTTTTAAGCCTATTGTTTTTAAGTATGATTGAATTGGCTGTTGAACTAACTCTGCTGAATCTCCAAGGCAGCCCATGGAAAATGTGGCCAGTGGCATCCAGTTTGAAGCCATATTGAATAATGTGGGATCAATGATTTTTTATGCTTATTGCAAAAATAATTCAGTTTCTCTAAATCACCACAATGGCGCCAGTTCAAACGTACTTAGCTGTTGGTGGAGCGCTCTGAGACATCCTGAGGTTGTGAGAAGTATAGTATAAAGGTAAGTTCTTTCCAGGATTTCTGGACTGAATATTTACATCTGTACTTCTGAATGGCATCAGTCAGTGTAATAATTATTAGTTATTTCCAACAAAATTCAGGCCATAGTCCCCCTATAATTTATCCCTCTTTCTTACGCCTTATAATATCGAGCTCCTAAATCTAAATTAGGTTTAAGCGTACACACTCAAATTATGTGTTGTTCCCTTAGGCATTTGTTCTTCCAGGTGTAAAACATCTATCTCTAAACTGTAATACCTTCACTGCACTTAATTTGCAATTCATTATTTTCCATTCTGTATGTAAATATTTATTACTGGGTATTTTCTTCATTCTTCAATGTAGGAGTGTCCTTTGATTTTAGAAAATAAACTAAATGATGCGCTCAACTTCAACCTCATTCTTGCACTTGAGTGCAGCAGGTAAATACCCTTGTTGTACCAGAAAGTTACAACAAATAATTTGAGCGTATTTACTACAAGAAGGCCTCTCACCACTGGCGTGCTTTTCAATAGTCACAAAGAATTATGATTAACATTTTCTTTATTTCTGTCCATGGCCTGAATTTTACGATCTGAGGTCAGGCGTGCGCCCGACCTGAGCGCATGTGAAATTGCGCGAGCTGACATCGGCCGCGTGTCCCGCCGCCATTACGCGCGCGAGCAATATTGAGGTTGGCAGGTGCGCACAGGAGTTGGCACCACACCCACTGACAATTAAAGGGCCAATCAAGGCCATTAAAAAGCCAACTGTACTCAATGTTGCATTGCCCGTGCGATTTCACGCTCATCGCATGGGCAAAACGGGCAGGAGGGCAGCCCGTTTTTAGCAAATTGGCATCCAAGGGTGGGATTAAAAGGACCTGGAGCATTGCCATTGTGAGTAGTGAGGAGTTTAGAAGATTGGCTGCTTAGTGAAACTCGATAGCTTTACCTCTGTTTTGAGCTTCAGTCTTTACATTGTTAGCCTTCATTTCAGGGCTCATTGGTGTCTCCAAGGTCCCTGGACAATTTATACCGTATGGATCCTTCCAGTCACTAGACAGCCTTCTGTTTCTCTAATAATGGGGTTTGTCTACTCCACCGGTGACACCTCCTCTGAGGAAGAAGAGAGGGGCAGAAGGGAGAGGGGGCTAGGTGTCCGTAGGCAGCTTCCAGGGGAGTGACCTGTGAGAGGAGAGGCGCAGGCACAAGGGGCGCAGGGCCAACAGAGAGTCCAAGGAGGAAGGGGCCGCAAAAGACGCCACTATCCTGCTGCCAGAGTGTACAGGCAGCGATGCAGCTACCTCAACATGTGCCGAAGGAGGCTCCGCCTCTCCCGGGAGACAGTGACCTCCATATGTCAGATGATTGGGCTGTAGATCAGCTCCGACTGTGTGGGTGGACACCCCATGCCAGTGGCTCTGAAGGTCACAGTGGCCCTCAACTTCTATGCCTCTGGCTTTTTCCAGGGGTCAGTGGGGGATCATGTGGAGTGTCCCAATCAGCTGTCCACCAGAAGCTGGTGACTGATGCTCTGTTCAGGCAGGTAAGGACATTCATTTCTGGATGGATGAGGCCAGCCAGGCTGAGCGAGTGAGAGGCTTTGCAGCAATTGCTGGGTTCCCCCACATCCAGGGTGCCATCGGCTACACATGTGGCCATCAAGGCGTCAGTGGGTGAGTCGGGTGCCTTCATCAACAGGAAGGGATTCCACTCCATGAACGTCCAACTAGTCTGTGACCACAAGACAGAGATTCTGCAAAACAAAACAAAAACAGAATTACCTGGAAAAACTCAGCAAGTCTGGCAGCATCGGCGGAGAAGAAATCAGTTAACGTTTCGAGCCTTCATGGCCCTTCGGCAGAACTGCAGCATAGTTTCAGCAAGGGAGAAATATAAATTGGTTTAAGGTGGGTGGGGGGGGGTAGGGGGAAGAGACACATTGAGGGTGTGGTGTGAGCAGATAATCAAAAGATGTCACAGACAAAAGGGTCAAAGAGGTGTTGAAGGTGGTGGTCTTTGTCTGAGAAAAGTGCTAATTAAGAATGGAAAACAGGATATTCAAAGTACAGCTCTAGTGGGGGTGGGGTGGAAAGACTAAAGGTTTTAGTTTTAGATTTAAAAATAATGGAAGTAGGTGGGGAAAGAAGAATCTATATAAATTATTGAAAAAAAAGCGGATGGGGGGGGAAAAGAAACGGGGTGGGGATGGGGGGAGGGGGAGTTTAAGATCTAAAGTTGTTGAATTCAATATTCAGCCCGGAAGGCTGTAAAGTGCCTAGTCGGAAGATGAGGTGCTGTTCCTCCAGTTTGCGTTGGGCTTCACTGGAACAATGCAGCAAGCCAAGGACAGACATGTTGGCAAGAGAACAGGGTGGAGTGTTAAAATGGCAAGCGACAGGGAGGTTTGGGTCTTTCTTGCGGACAGACCGCAGGTGTTCCGCAAAACGGTCGCCCAGTTTGCGTTTGGTCTCTCCAATGTAGAGGAGACCGCATTGGGAGCAACGAATGCAGTAGACTAAGTTAGGGGAAATGCAAGTGAAATGCTGCTTCACTTGAAAGGAGTGTTTGGGCCCTTGGACGGTGAGGAGAGAGGAAGTGAAGGGGCAGGTGTTGCATCTTCTGCGTGGGCATGGGGAGGTGCCATAAGTGGGGGTTGAGGAGTAGGGGGTGATGGAGGAGTGGACCAGGGTGTCCCGGAGGGAACGATCCCTATGGAATGCCGTCAAGGGGGGTGAAGGGAAGATGTTTTTGGTGGTGGCATCATGCTGGAGTTGGCGGAAATGGCGGAGGATGATCCTTTGAATGCGGAGGCTGGTGGGGTGATAAGTGAGGACAAGGGGGACCCTATCATGTTTCTGGGAAGGAGGAGAAGGCGCGAGGGAGGATGCGCGGGATATGGGCCGGACACGGTTGAGGGCCCTGTCAACGACCGTGGATGGAAAACCTCTGATGAAAAATTCTGCAAGTCTGTGCAAGGTAACCTGGCAGCTCCCAGGACGCATACATCCTCTGACACTCACATGTGCCAAGGCTATTCAGTGCTGCAGCCTGACTGGATGGGTGGCCACTGGGTGACGAGGAATATCCATTGAAAAGGTGGATTATGACGCCTCTCCGCCATCCAAGAACAGAGGCAGAGCAGATGTATAATAGGAGACATGTGTCCACAAGGTGATGATTGAGAGGACCATAGGTCTGCTGAAGATGGGATTCAGGGGGAGCACTACAATACCTTCCAGAGTGGGTGTCACTGATCATGGTTCCATGCTGCGCTCTGGCTCTAGCAAGGGGTGACCTATGGAGGAAGAGGACCTTGAGACAGCTGCACAGGCCACAGATGATGACTCCAATGGTGGGTCAGAAGAGGGTCCCGGGGAAGAAAACAGTGAGGACGCAGAGGCAGACCTCTGGAACCTTCCGGGAGGCAGGGACACGAGGGAGGGCTTGATCCAATGCTCCTTCAGCTAGGTTGCCAAGGCATAGCTTCCACCTCATGCCAGGGCTGCTGCCTCCATCCCAAATGTTTGAAATGACCCTTTCATTTGAACCCAAAGTCCACTCAGTGCCTGTGCAATAAAGTTTAGAGCCACTCACATCCAGCATGAGATACTGAGTGCCCAGCACCTACAAACAAATGAGGCATACTCAGGCCATTAATACAAAAGCAGAATGTATATAATGTTGACACTCACAGAAAACGTACATAACAATATATGATGTTAATGGTCACACCAGTAAATAAATTAACAAAACAGAAGATCACCCATGAAAAGCCCCTCTAGTGCTCATGGTGCCTTCAACTTACGTTTGCGAGAGCTACGTCTTGGTGCTCTCTCCTCACTGGCACTGGCATTGGAGACAGCCTGCTGACTCTGCTGTCTTGTTGACCTTGATGACCTTGGCAGTCGTCCTCTGGCCAGTGGAGCCTGTGCTGCCCCCACCTGGGAGGGAGCAGCCAGTGCCACGGCTGGCATCTCCCCAGTCATCACAGCCTCATCAGATGCCACGGTCACTGGCAGAGGGGCGGAGGAGCTGCTGCTATCATCCAGCGCGCACTGAGAGGAGGCCCCAGAGATGACAAGCAGCTCGCACACCAACGTGAGATTGGTTTGGACCTCCCTGCTCACCAATGATGTATGGGCACCTAGCAGTGTTACTAGGTGCCTCATCCATCTCTCACAATGGCAGAGATCTTCTGAGGTCATTGCCTGAGTGAAGGTTTGCAGGTCCGAGTGCACCCCAGGGACTCCTGATTCTGGACCTGGAGCTGCCTCTCCATGAGAGGCACCACTCTCTCAATGAAGGAAGTTATGCACTCGGTGCTGATGGTCAACACAGTACTCATGCTCCGCATGGACTCCTCCATGATGGAGACCATGGCATGCAAATCCTCAGGAATCACCACCAGATCCTCCCATACATCCTGCTGGACATCCAGCACCTGCCGCCTAATGGATGACTCCAGAGGCTCGACATCTGCCTAGGACTCAGCATGGCCCTGGTCTCCAGCAGTCCTCCAACAGCCAGCGCCGTGGGCACTCTCTGCCCCCGCCTGCTCCTCATGTGAGTGTGCTGTGCCCTCACCACTGTACACTGACGTTGTGGCCAAAGATCTGATGCCCACCAAGGCGCTGGTATCTGCGCTGGTGCTTGGCGCAGAGAGGGGGTGTGGTGCAGGTGCATCTGACGGCCAGTGGTCCTCTGGCGTCAAGGGTGGCTCATGGGGGCCTGCGTTCGTTGGCTGGTTGGCGGATCTAGAGGAGAAAAGTGACGTGTGATTAGTATTAGTCATCACCCTGTCACTGTGCATGTGGGCTGGTGAGATAATGGAGATCTGCATCATGGTGCAATCATCTTTCAATGAACAATGGAGACTCCAGGTTTGAGATTTCCATCACAGATGAGACATCACAGCAATGTTTACACCCTCTGACATTCTCACATCTGTGCACTGCACTCTTACCTTCATCAGAGACCCCTGCCTTTCCATGGCCACTGGAATGAGCTGGGCGTCTGCACTCCGTCTCTAAGGCATCCATCTGGCGCCTTGTCAATATGAGCAGGTTTGGAGGGGTCTCCGCTCATCCTTGACCTCTCGATGTTGTAATGGCTTCTCATCTCCTGAAAGGACAGAGGAGCATTGATTAGTCATCAGTCTACCTGCAGCGCCATTGCAGCCTGGCCAAGCCCACCTTAGAAACACCTTGCAGGGCACATCCAAGTAGTGGCCCTTGACCCACAAAGCAATCAAGCCAAGCAGCCCGGGCTCACCGCATTGGCCGGCGCCGATGTCATTGGCAGTTGGCACTCAGACTCTCTTACACCCCTGAGCACCACGTGGCAAACGGCCAGTCGTTAACACTTCCCCGCACAGATTCATCACCCTCTGAGTGAAGAAATTCCTCCTCAACTCAGTCTTAAATGGCCTACCCCTTATCCTGAGATTATCCTGGTTTTAGGCTCACGTCAAGGGAAACATCGTATCTGTCATGCCCTGTAAGAATTTTATAAGTTTCAATGAGGTCACCTCTTATTCTTCGAAACTCTTGGAAGTACCGACTCTCCTCCTAAGACACCAATCCCACCATCCCGGGGATTAATCAGGTGAACATTCATTGCACTCCCTCTACGGGCAAATACGGCCCTCATTAGATAAGAGGACCTCAGGTCTCCCCAAGTGGAAGACCTGTCATTGCAACCACTTCATGGAGACTGATGTCTTCGCTAATGGAGCTCTTACTGGAAGGGCAGCTGCTCCCTTGCTACTGAAGGCACCTCTTTGGTGCCTTTGACACTTGTGCTGCTGACCCATCAGCATTGCCCTGGTTGCGAAGGGGGGCCCTGTTCACGGGCCCATGCTGAAAAGACCTGCCGATGCGGGAAGATCGCCACAGTCCCCAATTCAGGATTCCTGGAGGCAGCTTCTCAACTGGTCGCCTCGGGAAGATCATGCCTGACATCGAGCCCCAGCCATTCCTGGATTCCCGATCTGGAATCGAGGCTGAAATCGGGATTGTGACTCACAGAGGAGAGGTTCTGAAAAAGCTGGTCAAGCCAGTCAGCGAGGTGAATGGCGAGTGTCATTCTTTTGCTACTGACCACAAACCCCGGACGTATATATGTCTGTACACACGTATTAATTTCTTTCAAATTTATATTTTCACCATATGGCAACAATGGATGTCTTTGCTAGCAGTGAGATATGATGAGTATCACCATATACCAGGCTGACAATAATTCTTTCTCGATTTTATTACTTGTGAGTTGAACTTTCAGCCTCGCTTGTGGAGTTATTTATCGTATCTCAAGGCTACCCCATGGCATGTCACCTATTTATCACATTTTTCTCATTAGTGCATTCGAGAGGTTTCTGTGGAAAAGCGTGAGTCCTGAGAGTGCTTGGAACCAATAGCTTCTGATTTATAAAAGTTATTAACAGCACACATTAGGATCCTGTGAGAATACCGATTTATACAGTATTGCACATGATTGCAGGATACCGAATTTAGGCGTAAAAATAAAAAGGCTAATTTTCATTTAAGGCCTGGGGCTTGATTTCACCCCTCCCCCCCACCATTTCATTTCTCTGGTGTAACAAGCTGCTCCCCTTTAATGTTTTATATTCGCTACACTATATTCAGCAATCTAAGGTAGTCTAACATTCTAAGTTCTGGTATGTCAAGCGTATAAGTCTTAACTGTCTAATAAAATTTGCTTTCATCTTTAACATCCCTGTAACATAGGGAAGACTTTGAAGCATCTCCAGCAGCAGATGTGGACAGTAGTGCCCCAAAAATTGGGGGTAGGAATTTACTCATTCCCACCATCGCTCAGGTCACCCCTTGTTCTTTGGTCTTCACTATTCTTGATTCTCACCTTTCGATGCCACTGTTCCTCACTCTACTGCGGGCACACCAGATCTGTTGGTACCCACTGCTGAGGCCGCTAATCACCTTAGTCAAACCCCAGGATCAACCTTTGCTGCCTCTTCACTCCTCCTCAACCCTCTAATTCCACTGGACAATCTCCAATGACGTGCCTACTTTCCCTCTGGATTCGTTCCCTCTTCAGAACCGTCTCCAAAACTGGACATTGGTTTCTGGACATTCCAAGCTGACTCCACACTGTCTACATATCAACTTTGCTCCATGTTCAGGCTTTAACATTGGCTGACAATCTCCTCCCGGTCCACTGTTAATAATTAGGCCGTGTGTTTTCTAATTTCTGCCATATCTATGTAACCTCCTTCTGTGTCCATCAGCATAGATATTTTGGCTGTCTCTTCTATACCAACCCATTTTCTGTATCTCTCTTCCCTCCTGTCTCCTCCCACTTCTAACATCCATTTATGCAACCTTTCATTTCTCCCCTCTTAGGTACTTTGCCCCTCTTATGCCCAGTCCAACCCATTACTACTCCTGTGCCTTCCTACATTCTACCACCTTCCCAGAGTTGAATCTCCTTTGAATAAGCACAGCTGTTGTCGGTGCCTCTCCCGACATTCTCCAGAAGGGTCCTCAATTCACCGGGAAAGGCCTCTTTATGTGCAGCGAACCAACCTGCCCCACCCAGGATCCAAGTCCCAGGACATCGCTGCAGGAGTTCCTCAGAGTAGTGTCCTAGGCCCAAACAACTTAGTTGCTTCATCAATGACCTTCCGCCCTGTCATAAGGTCAGAAGTGGGGATGTTCACTGATGATTGCACAATGTTCAGCACCATTCATGACTCTTCAGATGCTGAAGCAGTCCATGTCCATATGCAGCAAAACCTGGACAACAATCAGGCTTAAGCTGAAAAGTGGCAAGTAACATTCGTGCCACACAAGTACCAGGCAATGGCCATCTCCAACAAAAGTAAACCTAACAATCTCCCATTGACATTCAATGGCATTACCATCACTGAAACCCCCACTACCAACATCTGGGGGTTACCATTGACCAGAAACTGAACTGGACTAGCCATATAAATACTGTGGCTACAAGAGTAGGTCAGAGGCTAGGAATCCTGTGGCAAGTAACTAACCTCCTGACTCCCCAAAGCCTGTCCACCACCATCTACAAGGCACAAATCAGGAGTGTGATGGAATACTCCCCACTTGCCTGGATGAGTGCAGCTCCCACAACACTCAAGAAGCTTGACGCCATCCAGGACAAAACAGCCCGCTTGATTGGCACCCCATCCACTTCCATAAACATTCACTTCCTCCACCAGTGATGCACAGTAGCAGCAGTGTGTACCATTTACAAGATGCACTGCAGCAACTCACCAAGATTCTTTCGACAGCAACTTCCAAACCCGTGACTTCTACCAGCTAGAAGGACATGGCAGCAGATGTATAGGAACACCACCACCTGCAAGTTCCCCTGTAATATCACTGGTCCTTCATTGTCGCTGGGTCAAAATCCTGGAACTCCCTCCCTAACAGCACTGGGGGTGTACATACACCACATGAACTGCAGCGGTTCAAGAAGGCAGCTCACCACCACCTTCTCAAGGCCAATTGGGGATGGGCAATAAATGCTGCTCTTGCCAGAGATGCCCACATCCTGCGAATGGATATATTTTTAAAAATGCTCCTCACTCGATGACCTTCCAACCCAACACATCTGCTGGGTATGGTTTCCTCCCAATCACCTTCACCTCACTTATTGCTGCTCCCTCCAACTCTGACAGATCCACAGCCTTCACCCCCTTTCTGTATTTCCATCAGGAATACACATTCACTCGTGAACAAGGCCCCAGCCATCAACCACCCATTGTGAACAATTGAATTATACTGGCTTTGAGGGAAATTTGGCTTATGGGTAACTCCAACATTTCCCCTCCTTTGTCTGGTGAGACTGCCTTCATTTGGTGCTGTTGGGAATTAATTTTGCGGGTTACATCGGATGGCTGAATGAAGGAAAAGGGGATAAAGGGATATTGGGAAAGTGCAAGTCAATGTGATTTGGATTATTAGCTCGTGTGGAGGATCAATGCTAAAATGGACTGATTGGGCTGTACAACCTGTATCCATGCTGTAACATTGATGTATTCCTATCATTGGGCATCCCCTCTCCCTATTCACCAGATCGCTGGTGGCCCCAAGCTCTGGAATTCCATCACTAAATCTTTTCGCTTCTCCATCCCATTCTCGTCCTTTGAGATTTCTGTTAAAACCCACCCCCTCGGCTAAACTTTTGACCAACTCTCCTAATGTGGCCGTTGGTCTTGATGTCCATTGACTATGTTTCTGTGGAATACTTTGGCACATTGTTGCTGCTTTCTTCTTTTTATCCTCCTCCGTTTCCTTTTTCTTCCTCATGGTGGAGATTTTATGGCAAGAGGATTGGAGTATAGGAATAAAGAAGTCTTGCTTCCTTTGTACAGGGGTTTGGTGAGACCACACCTGGAGTACTGTGTGCAATTTTGGTCTCCATATTTAAGGAAGGATATGCTTGCATTGGAGGTGGTACAGCAAAGGTTCACTAAATTGGTCCCTGGGATGAGAGGCTGAGTAAATTGGGCCTGTGCTCTCTGAGAGGAGATCTCATTGAAACATATAAAACTCTGAAGGGGCTTGACAAGGTAGACGCTGAGAAATTGTTTCCGCTGGGAATCTAAAACACAGGGGCACAGTCTCAGGATAAATGCCGATCATTTAGCACTGAAATGAGGAGAAATTATTTCAGGTGGCCCTCCCTGCCTGCCTGGTTTCAGCTATAGTTACAGACCACTCTGCAGACGGGTTCCCACCCCCACAGTGGTGGCCCGCTGCTAAGGTCATTTTTTTTTATTTTAAAAATTTATAGAAGTTGGAGAGAAAGCGCCTCCATCTTGGGGCCCTCTCTGCCCCATTTACTTGAAAAGGCAGCGTGTTGTTGCCGCTGAGCCCCTGATTGGCCCAGCAGCTTTGAGAGCTTGCCCACCATCTGTAATTGGATAGCGAGCCCGCCCTCTCACCGCTAATTGGCCAGTTTGGGGAAAATCACAGCCAGTGACTGTTCCCCACACAGCGCAGGCTTCTGAACCCCACTTGAGCCTGATAGCAAGGTCCTACAGGGAAATCTTGCCCTATTCAGGAGCGGGCACTGCATGCCCATTTTTTTGGCCTATACCCAATGTGGCTGGTGGCACACTTTCAGTTTGTGTGAAGTGTGCACTTTTTGCCAACACATTGGATATTTAGCAGGCAATTTATCATCTATAAAAGATGCACTATGCAGCCGAATATCTATGCCGGTATTTTTGAAGACTAGATTTTTATTACCCTATCAAAGGACATGGATGAGACTGAGACTGGGATTGAGTCTCTGGCCGTGCCTACACGAAGGCCACATGATCTGAAGGAAGCTCAGGGTGCTTCCGTCTTGGCCTAGTTTTCAAACAATAAGCCGCCAATTATAATTCAGCATTAATTAGGGAAATCTGAATTCCTGATAAGACCATGGCCGGGATTTTCCATGCCAGCCAGCATCGGGCATGCTCGGTGGCGTGAGCAGGCAATATGGCACGATCGGTTTCACGATGGTGTGAAACCAGTTCGTCATTGTCCACGCAGCCCGCCAATGGCAGGCTGCATACCCCACCATTGGGCGTCGGGAACCTCATTGTAATACATCAGCATTTCATTATTAGGCCTGCCCGCCGGAATTGTCCCCCTCCGCTAGATCGTCCGTCCACGTCAGCGGGAAAGCACGCTGACATGTTTCACAACAGCACATAAACAACGTGCACTTGGCGGGCTGCACTTTGCTCAGGACTTCAAGGTTTGTTTCCTGCCTTGCTTCGGTCAGCACTCGCAGTCATCAGCGCCAGGCTTCACAGACAGCACCACATCACTTTTAGGGAGGCTCACAGTGGGTCTCTACCCACCAGATCGGCCATAAGTGGGTGGCTTTTCAATGGCTGCAGGGCAAGGTCTTGCTTGGGGAAGGGGGGGCAAGTGGCCTCAGGCAAGGGAAGAGGCTGCAGGACAAGGGCTGTACTGGGGAAGGAGGGTATCCCAGGGTGTGTATGGGGGGCAGATGTTGATCTATGCAAGCGCCTCAAGATGGTGAGGGCTGAGGAGGTAGTCTCCAGAGAAAATGAGGCCAGATGGATGTGGGAGGGTAAGTGTGTGAGAATGGGTGGTGATGTCCCTTGAGTTGGCAGTGAGTGAGATGCCAGTGAATGTGTGATGGGCTTGAGTTTGTGAGTTTAGAGTGATGAGATGGTTGCCATACCCTGGCTACATGGATGAGATCATTCATCCTCTATCTGCATTGGATGACCATTGGCACTGATCACCACTGCCATTGCCTACCAAGCCATGGTGGTAATGTTGCCGCCCGTCCTGCAGCCAGCGCGGGGATAGAGGGCATCACGGCGGGCCTCTGCAGTGTCCAAAGGGTGCTCAAGGGCTGCATGTCATCTTTGCTGCAGCCCTGGGTTGGAAGCAGTGAGCGCGGCTGTACTTTAAACGTGCTGCCTGTCGTGACGAAGCGTTGAGGTGACGGCGTTGGCAGGCGAATCGGAGCCCAGCCGCCATGGAAGTGGCGTGTTTCCCGGGAATGCATAAATAACGCGGCGAGTTTGGGACGAAACGGTGTGAAAACCCGTCATCCTGGCCGGTGAGTAAAACATCTGCACTTGGTGCAAATCTGGGACAATTCCACCCCATAATAATATTTTGTAAACCTCACTCGCAATTAAGAAGAGGAGGGTGTGCTCTTAAGTGTACGGTCAGATTTAACACAGTTGCCCATGACAAACAAGTTCCCCTCATGAGACCCTGGTTTGAAGTCTAGGCAGTACGGCTGGGTGTTTTCTCTCTGGTGTTTTAAACTGGTTTGGGAGTATTCTTTGCTGCCAGCACCTGCTGATGGACTATCTGAGTGACAAACTATTTTGAGCAGATATTTCACATTTAAAAACTTAGCCGTAGCAATTGGAATCGGGGTCAGAGTAAGTCACCAGCGTCAGAGCAAACAAGAAGCCAATGAGCCAACAACGGTTAAGCAACAACCAGCTTGAATTAGACATTTTCATTGGGCTGCGGGCACTTTGCATAAAAGTCAGGTGTTGTTGTCGGAGATCTTAATAACTGGCCCCCCTCCAAGTACTGAACAGGTTAGTAACCTCTGATATGGAAAATATTTACTGAAGCCACCATCGCGCCACTTGGTTTACAAAACAAAAAAAATCAGAGCTCTGCACACGCGAACTATGGAGGAGTTCAAGCCAAGTGCACAGCGACATTGTCCCCAATGAATAAATGGACTTCACTAAATAATGGGCTGTAAAGTGAATTCGAGTGTTAATCCAAATGGGTGGCTCAATTTAAGGATAGATTCACCCGAGATCTGATCTCAAACCCTGCATTTTTCATCTAAAACAGAGATCTATAAGCAGCCGTCACGTATAAATTCAGTCTCACAATCCCATATTTAGAACAGGTTTGTCCAATTATAGGGTCCTGCAACTCTGTCCAGCAATCTGTGCAAAAGGAGGGGTGCAGTTTTTTTCAGGCTTTTTTCAGCCCAGGTGGTCTTCTCAAGATTTAATCATAATTCTGCCAAGCGGCGTTGGGGGAAGCAGTAAATGGCTGTTAAGATGTGCAGCAAATTCTTGGCAGGAATGTTTGTGGTTATCAGTGCTGAGACGGGGCAGATAACAGGTTCTTTGAACCTTTGCCAGCCTTGGATAAAGAACATCCATGTTTGCAAACCCATTTTAAACCTCAGCCTTGTGAGATGACCATGCTACACCTTGTCTGGTGAGTTCAGGGTTTGCAACCACAGTTCCCTTCGTGCCTCAATTACACCATCAAGGTGAGATGCCGAGTGGGGTTCCTGTGTTTTGTCATGTGAAGCAATGGAAAGAATGTCAGCGCTCACTGTGGGTTGCTGAAGCACAGCTTCAAGCCTCCATTCTCACACACAAACTCCACGTTACATCAGCACATAAACAGCAAACATTTTGCATTTATTTAGTGCCTTTAGCGTAGCCAAATGCTTCATAGCCCTTCACAATAAACCCCTCGCACAACAAACACCAAAGGACCAATTTTCCAGCTGCGCAGGGCTGAATTTTCGTCAGATGAATATCCGAGACCCCACCCCTCGTCATGTCAATGCCTAATGCTCAATGCGATTTTTGACCAGCTGACCAATTAGTGGTCAGAGTACGTGCTCGTCGTCCAATCAAGGCTGGGGTTGGGGGGAGGTACCAATAGGAGGCTCTCCAACACTGAGAGAGCAGCAGCCCCACAGTCAGAGGTGGAGCTGCCAATGTAGGTAGGAGAAAAAGAGGGGGTGCCTCAAGATGGAGACACCTTCTGAAATGATTTTAAGAGGTTTACACAATAAAAAAGGCCACAGCTGCCAGGCCATGATCATGCAGGGGCAACTCCACCATCTCCCCCAAACCACTGGACAAACAGCGACTACAGATGTGGCCCAATGGCCATAGCGGGTGCAGGGGTTGGCTCCTAGCAGGATGGAGTGCTGGCCTTCTCACCCCAGTCTGCCACCAGGTGGCCTTCTCCATCCCTTGGCCATGTTTTAGCCTCAGAGTGGGGGCTGCTGGAAAATTCCAGTTGACATGTGGGCATTGGCATTAGTAGGCTCTTTAATTGGCCTAATAGGATACGCCCCGCCCTGCCCACAATCCTCCTGGAAGGAAAATGGCCCAGATGGGGATATATGGCAGGAGACTTGCACACCAGCTGATGGCGGGAAATCACTAGCCTTAGTGCCTCTGATCCCATCTCCACAGCTGTTCACAAATTCAACTCACACTGTTAGTGGAGTTGTCTATCAACTGATAATGCATATCAATAAATGTTTAACAAAAACAAAAATAGCTGGAAAAACTCAGCAGGTCTAACAGCATCTGCAGAGAGGGATACAGTTAATGTTTCTAGCCCGCAGATGCTGTTAGACCTGCTGAGTTTTTCCAGGTATTTTTGTTTTTGTTCTAGATTTCCAGCATCTGCAGTATTTTACTTTTATCAATAAATGTTTAATTTGGTTTTGTAAAAAACCTCTAAGTCTCAGTGGAGTTATTACTACTGAGTTCAAGGCACGCATTTTGAAATAAAATACAAATTGCAAAACAGTTGTGGCAGATGTTTCAAGTTTCTTTCTGCAATTGGAGCAGCTCAGCCTTTACCATCCACTGTGGATTAATATGGTGCTATTAATGACTAATGGTCCGCATGGCTTAGCAAAACCTCCTGTATTTCAGAGGAGATGGAGTGTATCATATTTTACTTATTCCATTATCAGGAAACACTTTATTCCAGAAACCTCACATTCCTGAGTGAATGGCTAGTTTCACATCACCAGTCCTTTCCTCTAGTCAGGAAAATATGAGCACACAGATTTGGAAAACGCACCCTCTTTATGTTTGGGGTGTGTGTGAAACCTTAGTGTTATAATGGCAATGGATGTTCCAGACATACATGTTCATCCATTGTCTAAGAGTCTCATTCAGGGATTACAGTCTCCAGCCTAGCAAGGCAGCACTTACCAGGGTTACCCAGGTCAACCTTTCTTGTGAGATATACAAATATCCATGTTTTTAGATCTCACAAACTGAAACCAGGTGCTTCACCCTGAGCCACCTGCACAAATAGGAATAAAATTACAGCATGTACAAAACTAAAATTTGCCATTTATATTTCTAATCCACGTGCACATTCCCTTATCGTCTTTGCTCTTTTTTTTAGAAGAATCCCCTTTGATTTATGATGGTTTCATTTCTGCCATCACAATCAGCTGACTAGAGGAAAGGACTGGTGATGTGAAAGCAGCCATTCACTCAGGAATGTGCGGTTTCAGGAATAAAGTGTTTCCTAATAATAGAATAAGTGAAATATAATACACTTCATCTCCTCTGAAATACAGGGGGGAAATATGTTACATTATAAAATCTCCAACCGAAATGACAGAGCAGATATAACAAATTAGGGTCAGTGTGAGAGAATTGAGGCCATATCATTTCATCTTGACATTTTGGTCAGAACATGTTGAGCGTCACACATCACTCAGGGTGTCTGAGTCGCTGTGGCTTTTACATGCACGTCATAGCCTAGAACTATGAACAGTGATGGTAGAGGCTCCAACTTTCTTTCCATTGCATCACTGACCAGGAATCGCTTCTGCTCTTACCGCTTGCCAGAAGGATTTGCAGTTGATAATCAACCTCTTTGGCTGTGTCATGAATGCACCTTCCTTAGTCATCAAGTCCTGGGGTGGGCTTGAACCCAGAGCTTCTGGCTCAGAGGCAGGGACACTACCCACTGCGCCACAAAGAAGAATACATTAAATGGCAGAAGAACAACCAGTTGACACCCATGTTCTACCTTTAGCACATTTCAGAAAAACATCAGTACAAAGGTCAGAATATGTTACTCAGCAGATCAACTCTCCATGGATTCAGGAGATAATTTAATCTTAACGTTTTTAAGTGTGGATATGAAACAATATAATACATGACACTCTAGTTGAACAGACAGTTTATTTCATATTCAGACTTAAATTTGTTTTGATTAAGTGATCTCCTGAATCCATGGAGAGCCAGTCACCTGGATTCGACACACGCAGCTATCCGACATTATTTGGACAGTCTTGTCAATACAGAGGAGTCAAGGGGTTTATTCACCTCTCTTTGGCACAGCAAATGCTAAATGTTTATCAGGTTGTTAAATTGTGTGTTCAGGCAAAAAAGCCAACAAAATGTTGCAAAATAAAGCAACATCTCTCATTTTTTTAAAAAAGCTGAAGAAAGTCAGAAGTGAATTTTAGGATGGATAATTGCATGTCTCAGACACAAACTGCACATTGAGGCAGCCACACCATCAGGGAGTGCTGTGTGGTTATGGTGAGATGCACACGAAGTTGGTGCTGGTGCTCCCAAAGGTAGCCAGATCCACTTTCCACAATTTCTATTTATAGATATTACTCATTTATCTGGATTGGGGGGAAATAACCAAACCCTTGTTTGCTTCTATTTTTTCACTTAAGCAATGAAATAGTTTTAACTGTAATATCTTTCATCTGCTTTATATCTTTTCTTTTCTCTCCTCATTTGGTTTTGGTTATCACATCATGGGCGTTAACTCTTCCCTTCATCAAAGAAAGCAAGAAGACCAGCCATCAACTATCTTGTGTAGTTCTCCAAGAGAACCAACCATTGATTCCTCTATGTGTCCTCCAGGACTCTTACTCCCACTCAACAGAACAGTAAGGAGCAGGATTCAAGTTATCTTTTACAGGCATGAGTTTCCTATTGACATCACAGAGATATGGGTGCCATTTAGCTCAATGGGCTAGGTCGCTAGCATGTGGTTCAGAATATTCAAGAGGGGGGAGCAAAAAGACAAGTGGTAGTTGTAGGGGATTCTATAATTAGGGGAATCGATAGCATCCTTTGTAAGCAGGATCGAGAGTCCCGCATGGTATGTTGACTGCCCGGTGCCAGGGTGAGGGACATCTCTGACCGGCTTGAAAGGATATTGGAGAGGGATGGGGAGGATCCAGTTGTTGTGGTCCACGTCAGGACAAATAACATAGGTAAGACTAGGAAAGAGGACCTGTTTGGGGATTATCAGGAACTAGGAAGTAAATTAAAGAACAGGTCCTCAAGGGTTATAATCTCTGGATTACTACCTGAGCCACGTGCAAATTGGCATAGGGATGCAAGAATAAGGGAAGTAAACACGTGGCTAAAGGAGTGGTGCGGGAAAGAGGGGTTCTATTTCGTGGGGCACTGGCATCAGTATTAGAACAGGAGGGATCTGTACCGTTGGGACGGTCTCCACCTGAACCGATCTAGGACCAATGTTCTAGCGAAAAGGGTAAATAGGGTGGTCAACAGGACTTTAAACTAGAAAGTGGGGGGTGGGGTGGGGGGGTGTGGATGGGAGTTATGTACAGGCCTCTGAACAGTAGTCAGGATGTGGGGCTCAAGATACACCAGGAGATAGAAAAGGTGTGTAAGAAAGGCAAGGTTACAGTGATCATGGGGGATTTCAATATGCAGGTAGACTGGGAAGATCAGGTTGGTAGTGGATCCCAAGAAAAGGAATTTGTGGAATGTCTACAAGATGGCTTTTTGGAGCAGCTTGTGGTGGAGCCCACTAGGGAACAGGCAATTCTAGATTTAGTGATGTGTAATGAGGCAGATTTGATAAGGGAGCTTAAGGTGAAGGAACCCTTAGAAGGAAGTGACCATAATGTGATAGAATTTACCCTGCAATTTGAGAGGAAAAAGCTGGAATCAGATGTAACAGTATTACAGTTGAATAAAGGCAACTACAGAGACATGAGGGAGGAGCTGGCCAGAATTGACTGGGAGATGAGCCTAGCAGGAAAGACAGTGGAACAGCAATGGCAGGAGTTTCTGGGAGTAATTTGGCAGACACAGCAAAAATTCATCCCTAGGAAGAAGAAGCATACTAAAGGAAGGATGAGGCAACCATGGCTGACAAGGAAAGTCAGGGACAGCATAAAAGCTAAAGAGAAAGCATACAATGCGGCGAAGAGCAGTGGGAAACCAGGGGATTGGGAAGCCTACAAAGACCAACAGAGGACAACTAAAAAAGAAATAAGGAGGGAGAAGATTAAATATGAGGGTAAACTAGCCAGTAATATAAAAGAAGATTGCAAGAGTTTTTTTAGATATATAAAGGGTAAGAGAGAGGCAAAAGTGGACATTGGGCCGCTGGAAAATGACGCTGGAGAAGTAGTAGTGGGGAACAAAGAAATGGCGGAGGAACTGAATAGGTACTTTGCGTCAGTCTTCACAGTGGAAGAGATGAGTAACATCCCCAAATTTCAAGACAGTCAGGGGGCAGAGGTGAGTATGGTGGCCATTACCAAGGAGAAGGTGCTAGGAAAACTGAAAGGTCTGAAGGTGGATAAATCACCTGGTCCAGATGGATTACACCCCAGAGTTCTGAAGGAGATAGCTGAAGAAATAGTGGAGGCATTAGTGGTGATCTTTCAGGAATCACTGGAGTCAGGGAGGGTCAGGGAGGGTCCCAGAGGACTGGAAAATCGCTAATGTAACCCCCCTGTTTAAGAAGGGAGTGAGGCAAAAGATGGGAAATTACAGGCCGATTAGCCTGACCTCGGTCATTGGTAAGATTTTAGAGTCCATTATTAAGGATGAGATTTCAGAATACTTGGAAGTGCATAAAATAGGGCAAAGTCAGCATGGTTTCATCAAGGGGTGGTCATGCCTGACAAATCTGTTAGAGTTCTTTGAGGAGGTAATGAGTAGGTTATACAAAGGAGAGCCAATGGATGTTATCTACTTGGACTTCCCGAAGGCCTTTGACAAGGTGCCGCACAGGAGGCTGCTTAGTAAGATAAGAGCCCATGGTGTTAGAGGCAAGGTTCTAGCATGGATAGAAGATTGGCTGTCTGGTAGGAGGCAGAGAGTGGGGATAAGGGGGTCCTTCTCAGGATGACGGCCGGTGACTAGTGGAGTTCCGCAGGGGTCAGTGTTGGGACCACAACTTTTCACTTTATACATTAATGATCTAGATGAAGGAACTAAGGGCATCCTGGCTAAGTTTGCAGATGATACAAAGATAGGTGGGGGGACAGGTAATATTGAGGAGGCAGGGAGGCTGCAGAAGGATTTGGACAGGTTAGGAGAATGGGCAAAGAAGTGGCAGATGGAATACAACGTGGATAAGTATGAGGTCATGCACTTTGGTAGGAAGAATAGAGGCATAGACTATTTTCTAAATGGGGAAAGAATTCAGAAATCTGGAGTGCAAAGGGACTTGGGAGTCCTAGTCCAGGATTCTCTTAAGGTTAACTTGCAGGTTGAGTCGGTAGTTAGGAAGGCAAATGCAATGTTGGCATTTATTTCAAGAGGACTAGAATATAAAAGCAGGGATGTGCTGCTGAGGCTTTATAAGGCTCTGGTCAGACCACATTTAGAATATTGTGAGCAATTTTGGGCCCCGTATCTCAGGAAGGATATGCTGGCCCTGGAGAGGGTCCAGAGGAGGTTCACGAGAATGATCACAGGAATGAAAGGCTTAACATACGAGGAACGTTTGATGACTCTGGGTCTATACTCGATGGAGTTTAGAAGGATGAGGGGGGGATCTGATTGAAACTTACAGAATACTGAAAGGCCTGAATAGAGTGGATGTGGGGAAGATGTTTCCATTAGTAGGAGAGACTAGGACCCGAGGGCACAGCCTCAGAGTAAAGGGAAGACCTTTTAGAACAGAAATGAGGAGAAACTTCTTTAGCCAGAGAGTGATGAATCTATGGAATTCATTGCCACAGAAGGCTGTGGAGGCCAGGTCATTGAGTGTATTTAAGACCGAGATGGATAGGTTCTTGATTGGTAAAAGGATCAAAGGTTACGGGGAGAAGGCGGGAGAATGGGGTTGAGAAACTTATCAGCCATGATTGAATGGCGGAGCAGACTCGATGGGCCGAATGGCCTAATTTCTGCTCCTATGTCTTATGCCTTAATAATGCTAACACCGCAGGTTTGGTTTCCGTTCCAGCTGAGATAGACTTGAGGGCTGCCTCATCGCCTCTGGCAATAGCACACAACCACTGACAAAAACTGCCAAGTAAAAATAACGGCTCAGGATGTAGCATCAGCAGACAATGAGCCAAGGATCTGCCTTTGGGCAGAGCACACATACCAGAGCAGCGATCTGAACAATCTCTCACTGTGAAAACTGACTGAGCAGCAGTTCAGACATGCTGAATAGACTCAAATCTCAGACACTGCTATACCTCAAGCCCATAATGTGATACCATTAGGGACTCTGGATCAGATTTAGCAGTTTGTTGTTTATGGCCACACTGTTACATAGTATAGTGCTATGTTTGTGAGGGACTAACAAGAGGCCCCTTGGTAAAACTATAAATAATAATTGTTTCATGTATAAGGACTGTAGCACTTCAGTAGTGTCTGTCTCTGTGAGAGGCTTTATTGAACTAGGTAGAAATGGCAACCTACAATCAGCATGTCTCGTGGCAGAGTCACATGACTATAGCAAGCTAGGTAGTACACTTAATAAAGATTGCATTTTCTAAATCCCAAACATCCCCTTTTTCATATTGAATAAAAGGTACAAACATTCCCCTTTTCCTAGTGAACAAAAACACCTATGCACGCACGATCCTGTGTGACTGTGAGTGCCCAAGTTACCCACCATACACCCACTGTTCTCAAGAATTAAGAACTGTTTGTTCTACTAGACAGTCACTGCACATTGTTATGATCATAGACAATGTTCATTGCTGCGCAAACCAAATCCCAGAAGGAAACTTGGCTTATGGGCCATACCTTTTTTTGTAATCTGAAAATGGGATGGGGACATACTGATCTCAGCAGTAAGAAGTCCAGTAACACTTTTGGAATTTTAAAAATTAAAAGTAAAAGTTTTATTAACAAGAATAAAAGAAAATTTAAGCACACAGGATGACAGGTACACAGTTAAACTTAGTCTTACAAAACATTCCCCCAAAAAAGACTTGGTCAAACCCACAAGTGAATACCTTCCTGGCAACACTCCCTCATAGATGTCTAACTTTTTAATGCCCAGTAATATTACACAAGACAAACTGCTGTAGCTTCAGTAAAGGCATACCACATGACCTGTAACTCTCTTCCACTCTGCTGTGAAAATCCAAACTTCAGAATAAACCAGTTTTTTGCAGCCCAAGACTCTTCTGGCTCAAATGGATAGTTAATTCAAACTGCATCCTCTATCAGCCACAGCTACAGCAATAGTTCCAGCTGTTACATCTCATAGCTCCAGTTCAACAGCTACCGCTCAAACAGCTACAGACCACAGTAACTCTAAAATACTTTTTTTTCTTTCATCTCAGGTTCCATTGTTTTCACACCTCTTTGAAACTCAAATCCTTCCAAATATAAGATCTTTCAAGTTTCCATCTTGTCTTTGCTTTCAAGTCAATGTAAAATAATACTGCCACCCCCATTCTATTTACCTATGGAATTCATGCAAGATGCAAACATGTTTCTTTTTACTTCTGACTCCCCTTTGATATACAAATAAAATCTGCACTTATCTAAAAATGCAAATGCTCCATCTAGTACCTCAAACCCAACACCTCTTTTCTTTTCATATTATCAACCCCCAGACAACCTATTAATTTCTGCCCAGCTTAATTAAGTCATGCACGCACACACACGCACACACATACAACCCACACACACGCACACACACGCACACACATACAACCCACACACACGCACACACATACAACCCACACACACGCACACACATACAACCCACACACACGCACACACACGCACACACATACAACCCACACACACGCACATAAAAATGTTTTAAAAACCCAGCCATTTCTCACAACATGCATTGCACACATAGTCCTTAAACTGTGCAGGTCCCTTAATGGAATCTGTGCACGTTGACATTGGCTGTTCTTCTGGATGATGTCCCTTGTCTGGAGAGTGTCGTTCCTGTTGCCTTGTTGCCATGGTGACTATTGTTGCTCCATTGCGGTTGATGGGGACTCGTGGGCCTTTGGGATTGATGGTAGTGCTGTACTCAGTACAGCTAGTGAGATCCTTCCTCTCTAACCATTCGATTGCTGTGAAGGAACAGCTACACTAGTTGTTTGGATATGCCCGCAGTTGCGCCGGTATATTTGGTCATTCACTTCCACTATGTGCGATCCAGGTAACAATGTCTCTACAGAAGTGGCAAGTTTCCACGTGGGGCTGACTCCTGTTGAGAGCATTGAAGGTTTGTACCCTGACTGACTCTCCAGTGCTCAGCTCTAGTAAGGGTTTGGCAGTCTTGTCAAGCTGGAATTTGGCTGTCATTTCTCCTTGATCTTTTCACTGCCTGTTATGACTTCTGGCTTCAGTAGCTTTTTTGCTACTGGATGAGTTGTTTGCATGTGGCGTGACATCAGTCTCTGGACGGGGCTACATCCTATGCCTTTATTGGTGTGTTTCTACACTCGAGGATTGTCTTGTACTAGATTTGCTTAACTTCTTAACGAGTCCTTTGGCGATTTTTACTGCCGCCTCAGCCTTTCCATTCGACTGGAGATGGTGCGGAGACGATGTGTGGTGCTGAATTTCCCAATCCTTTGTGAATCGGCTGAATCCTTCACTTGTGAACTGAGGACCATTGTCACTCATCACAATGTTTGGAAAACTGTATGAAATCTATTTTTCCATCACTTCCTGGCACCATATTTCATGTGTAAGGGCTGCAGAACTTCAGTGGTGTCTGTCTCTGTGAAAGGCTTCATTAAGCTAGGTAGAAATGGCAGCCTAATGTCAGCTTGTCTCATGGCAGAGTCACATGACTATGGCAAGCTAGGTAGTACACTTAGTAAGATTATATTTTCAAAACCCCAAATAATAATCACTGGTGAAGGGACTGTTTGACTCCTAGAATTGGGACAACGTACCATTTGATACCACATCCACTGACAACAGCATCTTAAACATCATACTTGCTAATGGACTCCAACATTCTACTCTGCATATCAAACACCTCTCTTCTCTCTCCTTTTCTACCTCTCAGTCCCTCCCTCACTCTTGTTAGCGGTGACCTGTTTCCTCTGCATCACCTCCATCCATACTTCCATTAATCCATCACTGCAGCCTCTCTGGCAAATCCTCAGTCTCCAAATCCCATCTCTTCCACTAAAATTGTTCCCTGGTGATTTCTTCCCACTCCACAATGCACAGGCAGCCAACCTGCTAAACAGTGAACTCACCAATTGCCATTTGCTTTTGAGCACAACTCCGCACACACTTTTTTCTGCCCTTTTGGAGAATAGTGTGGAGGTGCTGGAAGGGTTCCCAAAGTGATCAACCTGTTGAACTGGGTCATGAAAGTTCCTTCCCTGGCCAATAAGTCCTGGCCTGGGACTTGAACCTGGCACTTCTGGCCCAGAGTTAGGAATGCTACGGCTGCACCAAAAGACCTCCTGCCGATTGCCACGTGACCACACAGGACGTGTGGAAGTTTTGTGAGTTAAAGTTCCAGAAAAATAAATTTTATGCTCATTAATTTTTCAAAGAAATGAATTCTTGGAACTGAACAACTGTACGGTAACAGGAGCAAGAGGCGTGATAGGACACAGTGATTTATGGAAAAATAAACTCTCAGAAAATAAGACCTTCAGGTTCATGAATTGCTTCAGCAGTTTTTATTCTGGCAAACCTTTGGACCCTGTCATATATCATCTGTCCATGCATTGTGAAGTTAATTATCTTGCTATGAGCCTCTCTCTAACAGTGCATGTGTCCTTCCAAGAGCCCCCCTTCAGCTCCCTGAGTACAATCTGTCTGTAACTAGCTGCAAGCATCTCATTGACTTGTAACTAGCATCTTGTGTTTGTCTCTTCAGTCTAACCCTCTTTTTAAGAACTACTCCTCAGTCTACCTCTGCTTGTCCATCCTCTGTTGAGACATAACATTCTCAATCATGCCCCATTACCCCTTCACTTACCTGCTTGTTTCCATCTCTACCCAATATTGTTTCCTACTTCACTATTTTCCTCCCAATCAGACTCTGTCTTTGCCTGTGGAACTTCTTTCAACTTTGCTGCTCTTCTGAACCAGTCCAGCATATATCACTCCCTGATTATTCTTCTGAATTCTCAGAGGCAGGGGAGCCTATTTTAGCCAATGTTCATCTCCTGTTCTAGCTCTCCTCCTGCCTCATAAAGTTGGTCCCAAAAAGGGTAGTTTCTTTATCCTTTTAAAGTCAGCACTAAACTCGCACGATTGAAACATTAATCAAATAAGCAATTAAAGTAGCCACAAAGAAATAAATCACCTCCAGACAACATGGCTCTGCAGTTCTCTGAGAACTCTTCATTCTTCCAGCTCTGGGCATGTGTATCCCTTCACCCCACTATTGGCAACCCAGACCTTCAGCTATCCAGGCCCTACATTTTGAAATTCCCTCCTAAAGCTTTCTGCCTCCCCACCTCTCTCTCTTTTGTTAAGACCCTTCTTAACACATACTTTGACTGAGCTTTTAGTCACCCCTCATAATTGTCTCCTCTATTTCAGTGTCAATTTTTCTCACATTACATTTTGCTGATGCACCTTTGGCTGTTTCTTGCCATTAAAATCTCAGCGCCAAAGCAAGTTGATGTTGTGGGGACCAAAGTACATGACTGGGCCTTGCAGTCTTCTGGGTTGTGAGACTTAATGGGTTGGGGTGGGGGGAGGAAGAGAGTTGAGTTCCACCCACAATGGGCACAAAAGTTTGTGGCGCGGCTGTTCCATTCGCCCATGCGGCCTGATCCAAATTTGGGTTTGGGGTTTATTTAATTGGTGCTGATGAACTGCGGGTGCCAAACGGATACCTTGGTGCAACTCACCAGCATTTAAATGGACAGTCCAGGGAGGTCAGTTCAATGGTAAGTGAGGGAGTGGAGGGGACCCAGGACAGCTGCAGTCCACAGAGTTCCCCTGGAGCCGGGGACACTCCAGTTCCTATTGGTTCAGCAAAAAGTAACTTTTCACTTGACCTTTTGAGGCCTTGTCCCCTTTGCTGCTGGGTAAAAACAAACGGATTGTGCAGCGCCCACTTACACCGAAACTTTGCAGTTGTAATCTGGCAGCTGGCACAAGGCCCTGGTTTGCATAATTAAGCATTGTGACACTCTTTTTCAGGCAGGCTGCCTGCTCGTTTATTTACAGGCCTATCTGATCATTACGCTGAGTGGGTCTTTAGGTGTCAAAAGCATGACCGAGATGACCCCAATCCATTTCCATGGCTTTCAACTGCCAGCTGCCAAATTTTCAGGCCTAAATCAGCCAGCGGTGAGTTGAATTTTCATCCAGCTGTCACCCTGTGGTGTACCTGAGTGGCTTAGAACAGGACTGCTGAGCATCGGAGATAATAAGTTCCTTGTATAAATAAAATTAACAACAGCTCACATTTATAGCGCGCACCAAAGAAGTGAAGCATCCCAAGGGACTACACAGGAGCATGATATAAAAAAATCTTGACACAGAGCCACTGAAGAAGATATTAGGAGAGGTGACAAAATCTTTAGACAAAGAGGTCGGGTTTTATCTATTATTTATTCATGGGGTGTGGGTGCATTTGGCTAGGCCAGCATTTATTGCCCACCCCTAATTGCCCTTGAGCAGGTGGTGGTGAGCAACCTTCTTAAACTGCTACAATCCATGTGGTGTGGGTACACCCACAGTGCTGTTAGGGAATTCCAGAATTTTGACCCAGTGACAGTGAAGGAGCATCGTGAAAGAGGAGAGAAAGGTAAGGGAGGTAGAGATGTGGGGAGGCAATTCCAGAGATATTGAGTTATGGGGAGGGAATTCCAGAGCTTGTACCCAGACAGCTGAAGGCACAGTCGCTAATGGTGGGTTGAAGGAAGTAAGGGATGCACAAGAGACCAGAGTTCGCAGAATGCAAATTGGTCAAAACTTTGGAGGACTGGAGGAGATTACAGAGATAGGGAAGGCCAGGCAATGGATAATTGACCAGTCTGCAGGAAAAGTTGCATATCTACACATTGGAACTATTTGTACCAAGTAAAGACAAGAACTCCAATTTACATCACATGTAGTGGCACATTATTTTATTGTGCAATGTTAAAAAATAGCAGTAAGAATATTTGTATCAGTTTTATTTGTCTGGTTTAAATTGTGCAAGACATTGCAAAGAGCCAAGAATAAATTAATTATAAGGTTACATGGTGATACTGCTAGCATTTGTCTGTAAAGACTATTTCTGAAGATTGCAGCATTTAAGTATTTAGAGAGGAAATAAATAAAGATTAGGAGGAATAATCTCATTAAACCATTTGTAAACAGTGTGAGACATTTAATATCATCTAAATCCTGAACTGAGATTACTTCATTGGAATCACATGCATTTTTTATTGTTTTTGGAAAGCACAGTAGTGAGTATTTGATTGTGCGGAAGGGTTTTGTTATGATGTGTGTGTATGTGCCATCATACGGATGAATGATGATGTCCCTCAGTCAAGATTAAGTTTGGGAAATAATTACTGAGAGGATATCAAGTACAAGTTTAATCTTTCATGGGTCTGTGATTCTGCCATCCATGAACAATCACCTTTCACAATCCGATTAAATCAGTGTCAGTGTAAAGCTTTTATATTTGGTGGTGGGCTCCAGGATATTAACTGCATATGCTGGTTCCCCATGTAGTCATTGTTATACCTGACTGCCAGCATGGGTGCCACGTATGGTATCTTATACAGGGTTATTTAGATGAGGGGTTGGAAGGTCACAAGTCAGAGATTGTAGAGGAAGACAGAAAGGATTCAGCATGTCCCAAGCAGTGACAACCAACCAGCCACATCTCCCTGAATTTCACCAAGAATCAGCATCTCAGGCAGCTGCAGCTGAGCTGAGAGGGAATTGTTAATGTGTGCGGTCTGCTTGAAGCAAACTGATAGTAGCACAGTAGTACTTGTGGCAGTTAAAGTGACCTCAAGATTTATTACCATTTTTTATTACCAGGCCACAGTGTTACAATCCCTGTAGAGACCGATAACTTTTCAAAAGGAATTCAAACTTCCAGTGATCGACTGAAACAATCCAACAACAGTTTCCTATGGACCCGTCCCCTCTCAAAGCCAATCTCCAAAGCAACATGAATCACAAGGGCCTTTTATCCAGGCAGGAATGCTAAGTAGCTACCCTGTCTAGATCCCCAATTCCATTCTATCTTGGAATTAAAGAGACGGTTTAAAATATAACCATTTACAAAACTTCACATTCCAAACACCTCCCAGGGACTTGGAGACTAACAGCCTATCCATTGTCAGCATGGCTGCATGGGTCATTATTTACAGGTGTAAATATCTTGCACATTCTTCCCAGTAAAACAAACTGGGTCCTGCTAAAATGTTTAACAACCAACATACCCTGACATTGTATCGGCAGAATTCAGAGCAGGTCACATGACACCCTTCATTCTTCCATCTTACCCTAAATTAAAGACACAGTCCCAAAAGATAACAATCTTGCAAACTTCATATTTGTAATAACAGTCAACTGTCTGCCATCAATCAGTTTACTGTCTATCACATAGATTTCACAGATATCTCGGTCTCTGATATTGTCTTTGGCATTAAGCACCAGCAGGAGGGAATATATACCCGCTGTCATTTATGCAGAGGCTTGAAATGATCCACTGTAATACCCACTTGGGTGCCATCTGTCTGTAGCTGGGATACTGTGTGCACGCCAGCACTAAGACAAAGTCCTTCCAGCTGCCACTCTTGTTGATACTCATATCATTCCAGAGGAGACAGGCAGTCAGCCATGACTGCTTCCTAACGCAGTTTAACCCTATGCCAGCAGTTTTTGCATTTATAAGAGATATTCCTCACTGACCAGCTGTGCTGTCCCATGTTCCATGGCAGACTGCAGTGCATATAACTATCCATTAATGATTCTGCAAATTTACTCTGATAATGGAGACCTCCTTCAGGTCTTGCTGGTGTTCTTTATTGATACGTGTACCATCCATTTCCGAGCAGGCTTACTGGATCTGAAAGCTTTGCCAATGACTACGCTGAACCTTGACACATCAGTTTGACTTTTGGGTGTCAATAGCACTTTTTCTTTCTGACCCTCACTCCTTGAGTCATTCTGTATAGCCCTGCTCTACATGAGAACTATGACCCTCCAGCATGAGTGTCTTTGTCCTGTCCCCGGAATGAGTGGCGGTCACACACAGCTTGCTGTCCTGTGGATGGTTGATGGGAAGAGCCTGGCTTCAGACTTCTCCTTTTCAGTCCATGGGTTCAGCAAATCCCTGCTGCATTCTAGGCAGGACATACCATACATACCCTTTGATGTTGTGCTATTACTTTCCCTGCCCGAGTTAATGATCCACTTATTGGAAATTTTGCACAAGCTGAGCATTTTAGCACAAACTTCGACTCAGCCCCAACTCCTCCTGTTTCGCCATTCCCTGCATATCATCTAGGGTTGGCCAGCTTTTAATGTCATCCTTGAAGTTGCTTCGTTTCCTAAGATGCCCAGTCTAGCTTGTCCATATCATAGCATAGCCATAGGATGCCAGCTCCACCCAAAAAAGAACGCTTTGCTTTTATATACAACCTTTCATGACCTCAGGATGTCCCAAAGTGGTTTACAGCCAATCAAGTACTTGCATTGGCAATATAAAGATATTACTGAATCCCACAAACATTGTACATTGTAGTAAAGGTAGATTAGCATTGCTATGCTAGTGCCACATACTAAATGTTATGGAATATAATGGCTCTATCAGTTATCGCTTGCCAGCAAGAAAATAATAGCATTACAATAATAGCATTCGGTTAGCTGGTATATCAGATACAGTCCCACGTCAACACAATCTTTATTCTTGATTTCTTTTCTATTCTCATGTGGACAATTACTGGCTTCACAGCTGTGATTACAACATTCAGTGATCCATCACTAAAATTTTACTTTAAGACTTTGTTACCGGACTAGTAATCCAGAGGCCCAGACTAATGCTCTGGGGAGACAGGTTCAAATCCCACCACGGCAACTGGTGAAATTTGAATTCAGTTAATAAAATCTGGAATTGAAAGCTAGTCTCAGTAATGTTGACCATGAAACTATCAACTGTTGTAAAAAAAACCTTCATTAATGTCCTTTAGGAAAGGAAATCTGCCATCTTCATCTGATCTGGCCTGACCCACGGTAATGTGGTTGACTCTTAACTTCCCTCTGAAATAGCCTAGCGAGCTATTTAAGGGCAATTAGGGATGGACAATAAATGTTGGCCTTGCTAGTGATGCCCATATCCCATGAAAGAATAAATAAAAAAATACACAGGTATTTGAGTTGCTTGAATTGAGTTTAGGTTGGTGGAAATGTGGAAAACACTTCCAGCACCTGCAAACCAAACTTACGCTATAAACCCATCAGTGTGAGCATTATCTTACACGATGATAGAATCAAAGACCTTCAGCTTTAGTGGAAGATTACATTTACATTGCACCAAAAAAAACATTCCATCTTGTTTGATAATATTAGCATAATTTTATCTAAAAGTATTACACATCAGTGCAACCAGTGTACAATTGACATGACACTCACAAACACTGATCTTGTCATGAGGTATAGAAACATAAATTTAAAAAGTACAATGTGTTTGAAGTTTTAGGTGCTACAGTTGGGTTTTTGAGTGGACAATGTCCAAGGTCATTTTGATGGATACAGTGTCCTGGACTGTTTGACATCTGGGTCAAGGACATGGTGTGTTAACAATTTACTTGTAGGCAAAAGGTAACAGCTGCTTTCTATTAGTTTGCAGCCCCTTTGGTTGTATTTCTCTAATTGCCATCATCTAAGTGTCTCTGAAAATTATTTGCCTTTGCCTATGTATGCATACACAGCGGTCTTACTTATTTAGCAGTAAAGGTAAACCAGCAGAATTTGCTTCCAACGAATGTCAGAGTGTTGGTTTAGAAATTAGTTGGTATCGGAATTTGGGCAGAAGCCCAATGCTTTCTGTGAGCTGCTGTGTCAGAACTGCTGCACAAGCAGATGCTATGAAATTGATCCCTTTGTACCATCTGGACATGACCAGTATGCTGGATATCTGGATCATAGAGTTAGAGAATGCTAACAGAACAGAAGGAAGCCATTCAGCCCATCATGTCTGTCTAGATCTCTGCAAGAACATCTCAGTTAGTCCCATTTTCCTGCCTTTTTCCTGTAGCCGTGCTTTATTTTGTCTTCAGATAATTATCCAATTCCCTTTTAAAACCGTGATAGAATCTGCCTCTATTAACTGTTAGGCAGTACATTGCACTTGTTGCGTAAAAAAGCTTCTCCCCTTGTCATTGTTGGCTCTTTTGCCAATCACCAGAAGTCAGTGCCCTTTTCGTTGTAGACCTTTCTGCCAATGGGAAAGATGTCTCTCTATTTACTCCGTACATTGCATTGGGCTCTCAGACTAATTTGCCATCATATGGCCTCAACCCTACATTAAAGGGTTTCACTTTTGGATCGCCATGTTGTGCCACTTTGCACAGGTCCGTGAAGGTCATTATGTTGCATGACGCACCAGTGTGTCTGACACTTCTTGATCACTTGATATTCTCCTTCTGTGGTCATCATTGTAACAGTCGCAAACCATTTACCTCTTATAGACTTAACAAAACCAGCCTGTTGTATCATGTATAGCTCTTCATCAGACTCTTCTGCTGATATCTCTCCAGTGGCCATCTGTATCAGCTTATTTTGCTTTTTTCTCGGCAAACAATTGTGTGTGAAATGATTCTGCTTCTTGCAGTTGAAACACTGCTTTCCCTACACTATGCAATCTTTCTTCTCCTTTGTATGATGTCCTCAGCAGTATTTGTATTCTGCCCTTTGTCTGCAATTTCTTTGCTCTTTCGGCCTGGGATGTCTCTCAGCATAATGTATCTCCTGGTCTGCTCTGCCATACATATCCTCTAGCTGATGTTTTACAAGCTCCACATTTCTACACACATCTATTGCTTTCAAGAGGTTACGTTTCTCTTCTTTCTGTAGACTTTCTCTAACTGAGGAGTCCTATATGCCTGAGAGAATTTTATCTTAAATCAGATCATCTTTTAATTCACATGATTTTGCCATCTGTGTTACTGCAGTCACATACGGTCCAAAGGGTTCTTTTTCCCCTTGAGCTTTAGTGTTGAATACATAGCATTCATAAGTTATGTTCATTTGGGGTTCAAAGCATTCATTCAAGGCTTTTAAAATCTCTGCCATCTGTTTTCTTTGTTCATCAGTTAGACTTAGGGTGGTATACAATTTGTAGCAGTCCCTTCCCAGCAGTGTTAGAAGCGTGGCTACTCGTATTGGTTCTGGCTTGTTAATTAACTTTGTTGATAGCTCGTAGTTTTGCCATTGCAAGTGGAAAAACTGCCAGTTCTGCCATATATTGCCTTTCATTTCAACTGGAGCTGTGAGTGGAAAGTTTACTACCATTTAACTTACCCAGTATTTTACTTGCAGCCTCTGGTTTGTGTCTGCTTTTCCTTGTCCTTTTTCAGTAGCTTTTGACAGATTTGAACATTTCTGTGTGCCTTTCTGAGCTGTGTCTTCTCTGCAGAATCTCCAAGATTTCAAAACCCTATTTCCAATTCCAATTCCTGACACCATGTTTTGTGTTCAAATACTTTCTCAGTGTCTTTTCACTTAGAGGTCTTTATTGAACTGATTGTAAGATGGCAGCTTACAGATCTTCCTTAATGGCAGAGGTCACATGACTACAGCAAGCCATTTAGGGCATGTAGTACTATTGCATTTCCAAACTCAAACAGTCCTAGTAATGACCCCTGGGGAACTGCACTGTATTCGGTGATGGCATTACCATCACTGAATCCTCCACTATCAATATCCTAAGGATTACCATTGACCAGAAACTGAACTGGGCTAGCCATATAAATACTGTGGCTACAAGAGCAAGTCAGAGGTTAAGAATCCTGCGATGAGTAACTCACCTCCTGACTCCCCAAAGCCTGTCCACAACCTGCAAGGCACAAGTCAGGAGTGTGATGGAATACCTCCTACTTGCGAAGATGAGTGCAGCTCCCACAACACTAAAGAAGCTTGACACTGCCCAGGACAAAGCAGCCTGCTTGATTGGCACGACATCCACAAACATTCACTCCCTCCACCACTGATGCACAGTAGCAGAGGTGTGTACCATCCACAAGGTACACTGCAGGAATTCACC
Organism: Cetorhinus maximus; assembly: GCF_964194155.1. Taxonomy (NCBI): domain Eukaryota; kingdom Metazoa; phylum Chordata; class Chondrichthyes; order Lamniformes; family Cetorhinidae; genus Cetorhinus; species Cetorhinus maximus. The sequence goes on along the minus strand of NC_135904.1, from coordinate 20,237,468 downwards.
AAGACTCCTTAGACAACACCTTTCAAACTCATGACCACTACTACCTAGAAGGACAAGGACAGCAGAGAGATGGGAACACCACCACCTGGAAGTTCACCTCCAAGTCACTCACCATCCTGACTTGGAAATATATCAACGTCCCTTCACCGTCACTGGGTCAAAATCCTGGAATTTCCTTCCTAACAGCACTACACCACACCACATGGACTGCAATGTTTCAAGAAGGCAGCTCACCACCACCTTCCCCTCCTTTATTCCATGGGCTTTAGCTTATTTGCAGACAAATCTGTTATGTGGCACTTTAACAAATGACTTTTGGAAGTCCATATACATCACATCATCACCAACCTTTTCGGTTACCTCATCAAAAAACTCACATCAAGTTAGTTAAACACAATTTATCTTAGGAAATCCATGCTGGCTTTCCCTAATTAATCTATATTTGTCCAAGTGACAGTTAATTTTGTTCTGAATTATCATTCCTGAAAGTTTCCCCACCACTGAGCTTAAATTTTCTGGCCTGCAGTTGCCGGGCTTATCCTTTTGCAAACAAGGGTTTCACATTTACAATTCTCCAGTCCTCTGGCACAACCTCCATACGTAAGGAGGATTGGAAGATTATAGCAAAGTGCCTCTGCAATTTCTACTGAAAACTTCCCTCAGTATGCATCTCATCCAGTCCTGGTGACTTATCAACTTTAAGTTTAGCCAGCCTTTCTAATGGTTCCTCTTCATCATTGTAAGCCCATCCAGTGTCTTAACTACTTCCCCTTTCACTACAACTTTGACAGCATCTTCTTCCTTGTTAATGACAGATGCAAAGTGCTCATTTAGCACCTCAGCCATACCCTATGTATTCATAGAGACCCTCAGGTCCCTTACATCGCTGCAGAAGTTCCTCAGGGTAGTATCCTAGGTTCAACCATCTTCAGATGTTTCATCAATGACCTTCCCTCCATCATAAGGTCCGAAGCGGGATGTTCAACAATTGCACAGTGTTCACTGCCATTCACGACTCCCCAGATGCTGCCCATATCCCCATGCAGCAAGACCTGGACAATATCCAGGCTTGGGCTGATAATTGGCAAATAACATTTGTGCCACACAAGTGCCAGGCAATGACCATCTCCAATAAGAGAGAATTCAACCATCTCCTCTTGATATTCAACAGCATTACCATTGCTGCCCTGGAGGTTACCATTGACCAGAAACTGAACTGGACCAGCCATATAAGTACTGTGACTACAAAAGCAGCTCAGATGCTGGGAATGCTGAGGAGAGTAACTCACTTCCCAACTCCCCAAAACTTGTCCACCATCTACAAAGCACAAAATACTCTTCATTTTTCTGTGTGGAGTGTGACTCCAACAACACTTAAGAAGCTTGACACGATCCAGGACAAAGCAGCCCGTTTGATTGGCACCCCACCCACCACCTTAAACATTCACTCCCTCCAATACCGATGCACACTGGCAGTAGTGTGTACTATATACAAGGTGCACTTTGGCAGCTCACCAAGGCTCCTTCAACACAACCTTGCAAACTTGCAACCTTTACCACCTAGAATGATTGGAGCAGCAGATGCATGGGAACACCGCCACCAGAAAGTTCCCCTCCAACTCACCTATTATCCTGACTTGGAAATATATCACCGTTCCTTCATTGTCGCTGGATCAAAATCCTGGAACTCCCTCCCTAACAGCGCTGTGGGTGTACCTGCACCACATGGACTTCAGCGGTTCAAGGGCAGTAAGGGACGGGAAATAAATGCTGGCCTTGCCAGCTCATGTCCTATGAAAGAATAAAAAATAATAATGATTCCGCCTTACCTCATCAGCTCCCTTAACTGGCTGTCTGCCACTGCCAGGTGAGTTGCAGTTCCCACTGTGAGAAGGCAGGTACACATCGAGGAGGCAATCCAACCCTTTCATTTCTGGATTTACCCTTTGCCTTCAAAGCTGCATCCACGGTGCTGGGAAGATTCTGGCCTGGGTATCAGTAGAAATAATTGAGCCAGACTGATGAATTTCTTAATAATTACAGTATTTGGAGAAATAATTTCAAAAACTTAGCTCGCTAGCATTTTAACCACTTTTTAAACTCAGTGTCTTTTTAAAAATTTTTGTGAACACACTTTTTAAAAAAAAACCCTCACATGTATTTTTCTTCTCACAATGTTTAGGAGAATTAGAGGGGTCACACCATTTCCAGGGAGCTAAATTAGTGTCGAGGGGAGGTCTAGTGGAACAGTGGTAGTGTCCCAATGGGCCCTGAAGTTCTGTGTTCAAGTCCCACTCCAGGACTTGATGGCCATGAAAGGGGCGTTCATAACCTGACCAAACGGGTTGATTATCAGCCTGTAAATCCTTCCAATGCACCTGATGGCAGGTGTTAAGAGTGGGAGAGTTTCCTGGTCAGCCATACTGCAGAAGGCAATGGCAAAACACTTTGCCAAGAATAAGCATGGACCAATCCAATGGAAGTTCATGGTCATCAACATGTTTTTAGGTACCTGGAGGAGGAGGAAATTAGTGTCATTCAAGATTGTCATTAATATGTTCAAAATAGCTTCACATTCAACTGTCTAGTCACAGGCCCTTATTCCAAACAAAAATCAAATTTTAAACACAAGCTAAAGAATGCTACCTCTCATTTTTGAAGGTACATTGCTGAAGTTTAAGACCATCCTTATTGTTAATATTTGAGATGAATCTATAATGACTCTGATGTCATTTTATACATAACAGATGAAACCACTGTTGGCAGAAGAACAGTACATTCAGCATCCATCAAGTTTTGCGTGTTCAAGGGATACATGTCCAACAGGGAGGTCTGCTGTTTTACCCCTCACCAGCCTGTGACATTGGAGAACTGCGGCTTCAACACATCTCACCCTATGGTGACGATTATTCACGGATGGACGGTACTCCTGCTTCTTTCCTTTGTGGTTACAGAAGAAAGTTTATTGTTACATTAGTAATAATCTTCTCCATGGGCTCTAAGAGTTCTGGATGAAATGAGCTTGGTTAGGAGTAGCCTAGGTATGAGGTGAAAGCACAAGGGGGGATAAACAGAATTCAGCACAAATCTGTATTAAGTTGATAGCCTCAGTCAGAAAGAGCAAGTCCTCGAATGCACAAAACATCTCAAACCCTTACATCACACTGAAAATGGCCACAGCTTTATGTTCTGATAACCAAATAACTTTAATGTATCATTTCAATATAAAGTTGGTTTGCATTCAAGATGAAAATAATAAATATGGGCATCAATTTGGCTTTGAAAAGTAAATATGTTAACTTTGCGTAAGAAAAATACACAGCTTACCATTTGTGTCATATTAGCTCGTCTAATAAACACATTTACGATCGTATTTCACCATTTTCAAAGCCTGATTAATGTAGTTTGCTGCTCACATTCCATAAATGAACATTGGCATCTTAATTGAAAGAACATGTTGAAGATATGCACATGCGAAATACATGAAGGGAACAGAAGGACATGGCGGATAGCTTGAGATGGAGTAGGGTTGGGGGACAATAAACACCAGCATATACAAGTTGGGCTGAATGGCCTGTTACTTTAGAGTTCCTATCAACTCTATATAATGTAACGTAATATGTAGCATCTACAAAGAGAAAAGATAAGTTAATGTTTTGGAAAATGGCCCTTGTGGCATAATTAACACCATATTTGGTGAAGGAAGTTATGGATTTTTCCTTACACTCTTCATCTTTTCAGCTTGATGGAATGTACGAAAATTGGATCTGGAAGATGGCAGGGGCACTGAAAGTCAGACTAAAAGACATTAACGTGATCGTGGTTGATTGGCTGACACTAGCACATCAACATTATCCAATAGCAGTAAAGAACACACGAATAGTTGGTCATGAGATTGCAGATTTTTTGGACTGGCTGGAGGTAAATCTATGAAATTAAGGTCTTCTAATAGTTTTTACCATGGTTGTTGTTTATTTTTGATGCGATATTCTTCACTCTGTGCTCAGGGTAATACATCAGATTCTCACTGAGTGGTTGGAGAAGCCAATTGTGTAAAACAGAACAAATTCAATACAATAAATACTATCCAATTAAAGGCAAGCAAACAGCAGCCACAAAATCCCAGAGCCACTTAGATTTTTACAGGCTGGAGAAAAAAGGACACACAATGAAATACAATCATCCTTAGTCAGGTTAATGAATCCAATTACCAGTTATTGTGGAGCTTTTCGATTTGATGCTCCCTGCTGATTCAAAGTGCCATCACCCTGCCCATAGCTGAAATCAGCAGGGTTCTTCAACAATCAATAAATGACTAAGGAAAGAATTGACTTTCCAATGTCAATGAATGTACAGGCCAAGGAGTTTCTAGTGGAACTCAAATCTCCAGTCAAAACGAATTATGGAGAAATGTATTCACTGTAATGCAGAGAGGAACGAATTGATAAGTCACACCGAGATAAGAGAACTGGAAAATTACACTCAAAGAGAAATTATAATTTTTAATGGTTTCCAATTGTTCCTCTGCCTTGCTTTTCTCAACTATTCTTTTCCTCTTTCTTACCTTTCCTGTCCATTTGAAGTGCCTTTAAAATAATTTTACTATCTTTCTTTTAATCTTTTTATTATTTTTCTTCTCTTTGGTGCCTTTATTGCCATTTTGTTCCCAGCAATATTTTCCTTTTATTCTTCTCTTAATATATAACCCTTTCTTTCATTTCCTTTTTAACCTCACCCTGTGCTTTATTTTATTACTTTAATTCCTGCCTTATTTTCCTTCTGTGACTTTAGGCTTCAGCTTTTCTCCATTCTGTTTTGTCCTCTCCACCCATCCTTTACTCTTTTTTACCCTGATCACTCCTCTTCTTGTAATTTCTACATTTCACAAGTGACTAGACTTCAAAAGTACTTAATTGGCTATAAAGCACTTTTGGGATGTCTTGAGGTTGTGAAAGATGCAAGCCTTTTTTCATTTTATTTGTCAGTTTGTAATTTCCAATCAAAAATTTTTTAAAAACTTTTTTCACGTCCTGCTTTGCCTCTGTTTCTGAATTTCCTTTCTTGAGGCTGATTTCCATGTCCTCTTCTCTCCTCTTCCCATCGATGTTGTATACCTGCCTTCCACTTACACACAATGTGCACCCTGCTTCTAATCATGACTGGCATCTGCCTATGGGGGAGTTACAATTCATTTCATGCTAGTTTTAAATTAAAGTAGCATTGTTTTCTCAGCTGCTCTGGAAAGGAAAGGCAATTGTAAAGCTCAAGTTAGAGATCAGTGAACAGCGGGACATACTTAACTCATTGGAAATAACACTACTGTAGCAACCTACTGTCACATCAAGGAAAATGGCTGGAGTGAACTTTCACTGCCTGGAATTTATACTGAATGACCATCAGAGATTTCAGCGTGGCCTTTCTTGTATATTCAACTCCAAACAGTTCTAATCAAACGTAATTAGGTCTGTTTGCCTTGCATGGTAATGCTGGAGAATTTGCCCCATCACTCTCGATGCAATCCAAAGCAACGGTAGCAACAGATGAACAACTGCAGGTTCTTGTCCTAAACCCCTCGGCCATAAAACCACAATTTGTCGGCATGAAGAGTGTTCAGCTGCCCAGGGTGGACAGCGCTACTGACAGAGCAAGGAGATTGTGTCTCTTAAAGATGGTTCACTGCACCATAGCCAGGAGTAGAGGTGCCTCATTTACCTGACAACAGTGCTACTGACATCAGGACTACTGCTGGTGATATTGTACAGTGAGGGCAATTACACCACATTCTGGTGCAGGCCTCTCCTATTATGAAGCAAATTGTGGACAAACTTATACAGTAAGGCCAAGAGCCATAATAAAATCATTGAACTGACCATCGCGAACCAAAATACAGCCATTGACCACATCAGCCTGTGTTCAGGGGTGTTTTCCCAGTGCGAGTTGGTGCTTCCACTGTAAAGGATCAGATGGTGAGCCTGGTTTAAACTGGGAAAACATTCAAATGCAGCTGAAGAGTGGAAGAAAAACCTTTCAAAATGTTGGGAGTGGGAATCCATAAATACTCCCTCAAACACCAAAATACTTACTCTAGAAATCAAAACTAGTTTCTCAGTAGTCTGTAGAGAAAACTTGCTTCTCTGGAGTCAGACTTCTCTCGTCAAGATAAGGAAGCTCAGGAAGCATGTAATGAGAAAATACCAAATCAATCATAACAAAACATCTGGGGATGTGGAGGTTAATAAGTGTCACCCAAACCATTAAAATAAGGTTTGCAGGGGATAGATATCTTGCAAGCGCCACTGCATTTCTTTTCATAACTTGCTTTAAGGTTGTGCGGCTGCTGGTATGCTGATTTTAACATTTTTAAGGGAATATATAATTCCTTTTTGTTGGTTATTTTTGCTTAGATATTCCTGAGTGACTCACCAACTGTGGGTCAGAGGGCATAGGAAGACAACCTGCCCAGCTTCCAATTCTGTCACCTTGTACCAGTTTCTTACACTATCAGAGATTGCTACCAACTTAGAAAGTGGAACCCTTCACACATTAATCAGGTTGAAACTAAGAATCAGCGGTGATAAGCCTTGTGAGGTGTAAGGCCATGTCCCACTAGTCCACCCTGTCATGTCTTAGTGTTCCAATATTGTGGCACAGTATCACTGAATCAACAGCACGAAGAGTAAGCTGTTCACTCATCTATGTCACAGTTGCTTAAGTGTCCCAACTTAAATTCCAGTGGCAAATGCCACCTTCTGCACTAGAAAATAACTCAATATCCTGCATCATGTAGTTTGGAATGGTCTTTGACTACATTCTCCAAAATGGCTCCTGGAAATAGTACACAAGTTTTCACTGTAGGATAACATAATCATTATAAATCACAGCTGAAGGAAATTTAAAGCTGTAGAGAGTTTGGGCATCACAGACATTTCAATAGGGACCAAGTATGGTTCATTTTACAAAGCTGAGAGCAGCTATAAACAGGTTTTTAAACATTATGACACCTCAGGATTCAACTTTTTGTAACTTAAGAAAAATGAATTGAAGAATGCTTATTGTATTCCATAATTCCTGAAGCCAATTCATGTTAATATTCAAAAGCAAAAATCTGCAGGTGCCAGGAATTTGCTCATTAAACACAGAGCCTATTATTTAATTTCATTGACAGCAATGAGAATGAAAATCTGCATAGAATGGGTGGCCAATCCAATAGCACCTCTTTTGCATCTCCATGCAAGATTAATTTCTATCCCTTAAACTTTGCAATTTGTCTTTAGTTTAAACTATTCACAAATATCTTGGACAAATATATTCAGAAACAACTATGTTTCCATATTTAAATTTGTCAATTGTCCAGAGTTGGGATAAAAAAAACTTTATGAACATTACAATGACATTATCAACACTTTGTTAAATTGTTCTGCTTTTGGGGAAATTAGAGGGATTTTGTTATACCAATCTGGGGTAGATGGCTATGCCACCTTCTGGTACATCCTGGAACAATAGCCAACTTCGAAAAAGAAGTATCTCATCCAGGAATAATTCCAATCTACCCAAATCATGCCTATTCTTTTCTACTGTACAGAATTCCTACCCTTTATCATCAAGTGAAAAACTTTGATTCCAGCAGAAAACATTTTTCATTATGTGTTCTCGAACACAATCAACCAATTGGCAAATTAAATGACAATTTTATGGTAGCAATGACCTGAAACCAGCCACAAAGGAGAAACAGATACTGAGAAATTGGAGAATTAGGAGGTGATTATAGGTTTGGCCAAAAAAATGTCTTGAAGCGGCGTTTAAAGATAGAGAGCAAAGAGGTCAAAGTAAAGGGATTAAAGGAGGTCATTCGAAAGATTAAAGTTGAGATGGCAGAAGACTCGGTCACTGATGGTGCAGTAGAGAAAGAGGGATGCACAAGTGCAGTAGAGAAGGAGGGATGCACAAGTGCAGTAGAGAAGGAGGGATGCACAAGTGCAGTAGAGAAGGAGGGATGCACAAGAGAACAGAACTGAAGGAATGAAGGATATTGCCTCAGACAGAGAGCTGAATAAGTTTTGTAAAAGAGGACGATTGGGATAGGGAGAAATCACAGCTCAACGAACCCAACGATCGTGGATGGGACTTAAGATAGGACAGGATGTGCACAGCAGAGTTCTGAACAACTTGGGAGTTGTTGGGGCAGGCAGGAAAGTGGAGTTAAAGCCATGATCAGATCAGTCATAATCTTATTGAATGGCGGAGCAGGCTCGAGGGGCCGAATGGCCCACTACTGCTCGTATTTCTTATGTTCTTACAGGAGTTATTGTAGGATAGAGCTCAGGGTGTCAGCAAAGAATTGTTGATTGTGGAGATAAAATTGTGGATAACAGTTACTGTGAAGTTAGTAGGGGGTGTAAGAGATAGGTTAGGTGATTTGTAGAGATTAGGTGATGTTTCAGAAATGGGGTTGAAGCTCAGCTCAGCTCAGGGTCAAATGTGACTCAGAGAGGTTATCCACCATCTGTTTGAGTAAGTAAAGGATATGGGTTTTTGGCATGAGCTGAATAAAATGGCCTCTCATCAGGTTGCTGCAGGATCCAAATGTATCATTTTTGGCAGGTGGCTGTGAGCTGCTCAAAATTGAGTTGTACATGTTGCTGGAACTGGATTCATTGCTATCTGATTTATATTTGGGTGAAGCTTTTCAAAAATCAATTGGAATTTGGGTCAAATACATGATATAAATTTCATGGTGAAAAATCTCCCCATGGAACTGATTATTGCGAGAATGAAGACAAGTTGTTAGACTGTCCTTGAACTACAGCTGAATTTCATTTTAGAGAGATAGCAAAGTGCACACTGCATTATTCCAGCACTTTCACATTCTCTGGTGTCTGTAGATTTGGGAATTTTATCCACTGATCTATTAGAATTACTACAGTGGGGAAGAATCCTCAGTACTGCTACTTTGCTGACCACAAGACTATTTTTTGTATACTGCACCTAAGCGTGAATTGTAATAAAACACAAACACTATTGAATAAAAGATTTCAGTTTCAAAGTGAACTGCTTTAGTATAATTTCATACACATTTCAAAGATTAATTCCTTGGACACAAACTCCCAACAAAGAAAGAGTCACATTTATAGAGCACCTTTCATAACCTCGGGACATCACAGAGTACGTAACAGCCAATGTACTTTTGAAGTGTAGTCATTGTTGCAATGTAGGAAAATGCAGCAACCAATTGACACACAGTAAGCTCCCGCAAATAGCAATGAGATAAATTAGCAGATCGTCTGTTTCAGTGATTTTAGTTTTGATTTACCATTCGAACATTTCATGTCTTTGGTCCAGAGCAGTCATTTTATTTGAGTCAACACACAATCGGCCAGTCACATGTTCTGTGTCCTTACTTTTTTGGTTATTGGTGGCAAGGCAGGGCCTTTAACTTTATACCTGTAGAAGTTTCCCATTAGATAAAGATTGCCAAAATCCTTCTAATAAAAGTGTGAACCTTTTACATTCTCAGGAATTCTTTGGGTTTCCAAAAGGAAAGGTTCATCTGATAGGATACAGTCTTGGAGCTCACGTTTCGGGATTTGCCGGAAATTATATCACTGGGCCAAATAAAATTGGAAGAATAACAGGTAATATTGAAAATACAGTATTTGGAAGACATGAGGCTTAGAGATACTACCCAAGATTTGTGTAAATTCTCATGGAGTAAAGCACATTCTTAACAATGGTTCAAAGAATTATACCCATATAGGAAGAGAAAATCTGCACTTAACAACTTTAGGAATGTATAAATAGGAGTAGGCCATTCAGCCCCTCAAGTCTGTTCTGCCATTTAATTAGATCAACTCCATTTAGCCTAGCTCCACATCCCTTTGTACCTTTAACTGATAAAGATAGATTGACAGCAGTCTTGAAGGCTCCAATTTTCCTAGCATCCATAGCCTTTGAGGGAAGGGGATTCCAGATTTCTACTCCCCTTTCCTAATTTCCCCCCTAAATGGCCAAACTCTAATTTTAAGATCATGTCTCAGAGGAAATAATTTCTCTGTATCTCCCCTATCGAATTCTTTAAACATTTTGAAGATTTCAGTCTGATCACCCCTCAATCTTCAATAGTTTCAGGAATAGAAGCCAACTTTCCCGCCTCAAAATCTTGGCAAAATGCTGCATTGGATGTGGTGACAAGGGAACAAGTCTTCAGACTTTCTGATGATACCAGAAATACCCAGCCCGACTGGCAGTAAGCACTATATCAAATCCATAAAACAACCATACACACAGAGCTAGTACACTGCCATCTAAATCTCCCTGTAGGGGGTCCTCCTGAATGTAGATAAAGGCAAACTCTGGGTTTCCCCCAAACTACAACCTGAAAGTGGTGGAAGGAGCAATGCGCCATCCAATCAATATGCATCATTGTGGAAAACAGCCCAGCACAAAAAAAGGAAAAATTGCCGTCAGTAGAAATCTGAAACGAAAGCAGAAAATGCTTGTGCAATGGGGCCTCTGGCAGCAGGTGGCAATGGTGGGGGAGAGCACTGAGCCGGGAAACTGGTCGGCTCCTGTGGGACGTGTCTTTGACAAGCCGCAGGGTGCAGCCAGATGCTGTGATGCAAGGGAGAAAGCAGCCAAACAAAAAGCTAGGACTCGTGAGTGGCAGTGAGGCAGGAACCTAGAGCAGCTTGAAGTGCCTGAGGGTGGCAGAAGTTCCAGAAAGATGAACTGGGACCTAGTGAGACTGACTGGCAGCACCCCTCAGTCTGAGAAGCCTCACAAAGAGAGTGTGTTACAGGACTGCAGCTGGACCACAGACCAAGCTGAACACGCCTGGTGAATGCTACGCTAAGGAGCCAAGGTCCCGACTAGAACAGAGATCTGGAGCATCAGCAGTGAATATTCTCTGTAAATAGTTGTTTCTTGGGGTTATGCTTTCCCTTGACAGCTTATACAGTTTTGATGTCGGTGGAATAAAGGCTTTAAATCTTTATGTAGTCTGTGTGCTTAAACTGCACATTACGCTGGGAATACTCAGCAGGCCAGCTAACATCAGAAAAGATAGATTATGATGCTTCAGGTGTGTACCCTTCATCAGGCACAAAATGATCTTATGTACTTGCTGGGGCTAAAGAAGGAAAGTTTCCCTTAAATCCGGTTCACCCTCTTAGCTCATTGCCAAAGGCAGGTTAGCACAGGAACAACATCCCACATGGCCCAGGCAACACACGAGAGGCAAACCTAAATCTACTTACAGAATCCTATAGCACGGAAGGAAGTCATTCAATCTATTATGTCTGTGCCACTTCTTTGAAAGAGCTATTCCCCTTCCCTTTTGCCTACCCCATTGTACTGCAATCACTTCCCCTCCAAATATTTGTCCAATGTCCAATTATATTTTGAAAGTTACCATTGAATTTGCTTCCACCGTGACAATTTCTATTTGTCCATAATATAAAATCAAGCTGTAGCAATGCAGTCAAAAACAAACACCAACATTGCTCTAAATGGCAGTTATGTAGTATATGGCAGAGCCATGCTCCAGAACTAGGCTCCAGACCTGCTATGCTGCTGTGTGAGCTGCTATGTAAGACTCACCCATCACTGAATACCTTTCAATTACGTATACTGAACCACATATACTATTATATTGCACCAGTCATGTAGCACTGCATGTTGTGACTGAAGACAATTGCATTGAATTGAACTGTGCAGTGGTCAATGAACTGGAACCTTAAACTAATTGAATTCATAGCCATGGTAACAATGGCAGAAGCAATCATTTTGTTTGTTGCTAACATCACCTGATATCACTGTGTGCACATATTTAATACTCTTTTCAAACCTGTTCTACGCTTGAATAAATGTTTCCTCTATTCCAATGGCATTAACCGATAACACCTGGGGAAGGCCATTTGCAATGGATATTGGCACATCCAAGTAAACACACAATATCAGAATGTATTCCTCATTCTGTTTGCACATTTTCACTGCCAAACCGAACAGGTCCACAAACTGCACACTTCTTAGTAACTGATTAGCATTGTGCAGTTGCGTCTTTCCATAAAGCAGTAAATCCATCTTAAATCCTTGGCTTTTCGTCTCTTAATCCTTGTCCTTTCACCGTCACACATAAAAGGCTAATATATAAGTTTGAAGCAATGAGGACTCAAGGTAAAACCTAAGAATGAGACTCTCCCCCATTGCTGATCAGAAACAACACAGTTTACAAATGTATCCATGGAAATCGAGATCCCAGCTCTTTAAGTTGTCCGCATCCTTTAGCAATTCTCACTCCCTTTAAATGAACTGGGGAAGTGCCCATGTGAAAGTTGATCAAAGCTGAGATTCAAACTTAGATCTGCAATACTCTAAATGTCAGGCTACCAGGGCTGCTGTGGAATTTTCAGACTTCTCCTGACCTAAAATGCCCAGTGTGACAATCTGCTCCAGAAGCGGCACAAGAATTTCCAATGCTTCACCATAGCAGCACCCCATCACTGTGCTATCCAATTTATAATCATATATTGACTTTATATGTCATATTTTATTTCTATATGGGATCAGGTAAGATCCTGAATTGATCTTAAACAAATATTTGAATAAGCCTCGTGTTTCTTTTGGGTTTTATCCATTTTTCACTTTATCCTATCACTTTACACTGGAAATTATACAGAAATGAAATATTAAGCACTGCACCTCCAGTGTTATTAGCCACTAGATGCTTATTTTCAGCCATTTAAAAGAAAAATAGTTTCTCCCTTTCGGTTTTCCTTTACTGCACTCCATTCCTCAGCCAAAGAGTGGATAAACAAGCTGTCTCTGCATCTTCCCTGCTCCACAATTGGGAATCATCCAAAGCAGGAAATTGTGGATCTCAACCACACTCTAATTCTACCTAGTGTAATGTGTTAAAAAAACAAATATCAATTGACTGCTTCAGCGTCAAAGAACAAGAGACATTATGGCAAATATCCTGAATTGAGATCTATTTCAAGCTATTTAACTACATGGCTTTGAAGCTTTTCATTATAAAAGGTATCATAATAACATGGTTTCACTTTAGTTTATACATATTTTTGTAGCGTAAGCTGTGTCAGGAGTGTAATAGCAAACTGTGTTGTCAGGTTGCACATAATTCATTATTTACTTATACTCAACTAAATGTCTGTACAAGTTGTGGGTTCAAGGTACTTAAGCACAAATTTAGGCTTATACCTCAGTGTGGTACGATAGGGGAGTGCTGTACCGTTGGCAGTGCCACTTTTCTGATGAGACCATTAAACCGAGGTCCCCATCTGCCCCCACAGGTGGACATGGGAGATCCCTTGGAACTATTTGAAGAAGACAAAGGGAGCTCTGCCAATGTTTTGGCCAACGTTTATTCTGGAACCAAAACCTAAAAACTGATGATCTGGTCATTCACCTAGTTGCTGTTTGTGGGTTATTTGTGTGTGTAAATTGGCACCATGTTGCCTCCATTACAACAGTGATCACAGTACAAGAAAAAGACTTAATTGGCTGCAAAACATTTTGGGCCATTGTGAATTGTGTTATATAAACATATGTCTTTCTTTAATAAATGTACTCTGTCGATTGTTTATTGCACAGGTCTTGACCCAGCTGGACCGCTGTTTGAAGGCATGTCATCAACGGAACGATTATCTCCAGACGATGCAAATTTTGTTGATGCTGTTCACACATTTACACAAGAACATATAGGACTGAGTGTTGGAATCAACCAACCCGTAGCCCATTATGATTTCTACCCAAATGGTGGCACCATTCAACCTGGCTGCCACCTCAAACACATGTACAATCATATTGCCCAGTATGGAATTCTAGGTATGATTTAACCTTGGATGAAATGTTTGTAAATATTTCAGTATTATGAGAACAATAAGTTAACACTAAAAGCCACATTGATAATGATGTGTTTACTGATTCCATTGATGATGATTAAGGGGTATGGCAAAGGACAAGAAGTATGGAATTCAGTAGTAGGAATGTCCAGGATGCTTGTTGAGTACAGCAGGAAGGAGAATTTATACCATACTGTCTGTATATCATTGTACAAATACATTCTTTAATCTTAAAATAACTTTTATAAGACAGAAGTCTAATTTGAAGCTATAAGATAATGTGGGCATGACATGGCCCAGTAGCTGATATACCTGTGCATCGCGCCACCAGCTTGTGTTTCAGGGATAGCTAAGAGTGGAATCTTCTTGGCTCAGTTGTGCAACTATTTGTCAGTTCAAAGCCCGAGTCACCGGGTGCAACATCGTGGACATCAAAACCCTTGTACGGGGCAGGGTGGAGGGAATGGGAGGTGGTGGAAGTGAGGGAAAATGAGGGCTGTAATAGTTTCTCATTCAGCATAGATGTCACATGTTGCAGACATGGAAGAGTCCATAGTATAAACTATCCCCTCTGTCTGGAGTTGGATACATGATGAAAGTAGCAAAATATGCATTAAAAATGTAAGCAACTCATTTATTAATATTTATTTCTATTACTACACAATATAATGTTCAATTAACAAACCACCTCATTGGCATATTAAGCTAGACTTCCGTATGCGCATGAGAGGTCTGTGCTTTTTTTCATTAGTGTTATCTCAGTGGTTTATTGCTGGCATTAAAATAACGCCAGAGAATCTAGACTACTTTGTTCAATCAATTTCCAAGCACATGCAGTGAATTAATAAATTCAGTTCAGGATCATAATGTACTTGTGGGCACAATTTCAATCTAATGCTCCATCTATTCAAATAACAGGCATTAATTTCTATGTAATCAGAATGCATACTTAGGTAATGATGGAAACTGTTTATTGCTCAAAATTGCATCTCCAGATGGTCAGTGATTGCCTTTGTTCCTCCCTTGTTTTGAGCTGCAGCATTTTGCACCATAGGTTACCCCAGCATCGAAAGGTGCCCCAATTACTTCACATTGTCAGTTTAAAGTTTGAAGAAAAAAAAATCAGATCGTTATTGTAGCAACTGCTCATTTATTTCATGGTCTTACAGGTATTACAGAAACTGTCAAGTGTGCACATGAGCGATCTGTGCACTTGTTCATTGATTCTTTGCTGAATGAAGACAAACAAATTGTTGCTTATTGGTGCAATGACCTGAACACATTTAACAAAGGGACCTGTTTGAACTGCAGGAAGAATCGATGCAACACATTGGGTTATAATATTAAAAAGGTCCGTACTCAAAGAAGCAAGAAAATGTACTTCAAAACCCGTGCTAATATGCCATACAAAGGTAATGTACCCAATTGTTTCCATTACTTGCTTTGCAAAAAAAAATCAGGCCATCGTTCAGGTGAAATACTAAATATGAAAATGAACCCCATCCTGGATTTGAACCTAGTTAGGTGATTCAGCAGCAAGGCTGCAGATAAGTCAGGCCAGGCTCCCACTTCCAGCTGTATTCGGAGGAGCCAAAGCCTTTGTGGACACCTGTTGAGGACAAGAGCGGAACTCGGTGTGTCGTTCCATGGTCAAATAGCTCGCCACCACTTATCATAAACTATGGACACATGGACAAGGTCTTAGAGGTCACCAGGTGTTTTTTTAAATATACCCCAGCAACAGTCAACATCTTCAAGAAAGGGGAGGAGAAAATTGGAGGTGAAGAAAGACTCCAAGATTATTAGAATAGCTCCTTTTTGAATTATACATGTTTCATTCAAGCAAAATGAACTTCAACTTATTTCATTTCAATTTTCTCAGTTTATCATTACCAATTCAAGATCCGCTTCATCAACCACATGGAACAGAATAAATTGGAACCTTCTCTCAAGGTTTCTTTGATTGGAACAGAAGGTGATGCTGAAAATTTACCAATCAAATTGTGAGTACTGTGTTTTTTTTTTAAGGGTGTATAAATAAGAATGTTTTATCCAATTTGTTTCCATTTTAATGTGCATCATGCAGAAGCGTATAAGAAATTCAGCTAATCGATAGTCCTGGTCTGTTCCTAACAACGGAAAACCTTCAAGCTTTATGCCTCATATTAATTTGGTTGTCGGTGTAGACCCATTTCCAGAACATACAGACATACAATTTAGGAGCAGGAGTAGGCCACTCAGCCTCTCGAGCCTGCTCTGCCATTCAATAAGACCATGGCTGATCTCAATGTAACCTCAACCCCACATTCCTGCCTGCACCCAATAACCTTTCACCCTCTTGTTAATCAAGATTCTATCTAGCTCTGCCTTAAAAATATTCAAAGACTCTGCTTCCACCACCTTTTCAGGAAGAGAGTTCCAAAGACTCACAACCCTCAAAGAAAAAAATTCTCATCTCTGTCTTAAATGAGCGACCCCTTATTTTTAAACAGTGACCACTAGTTCCAGATTCTCCCACAAGAGGAAACATCCTCTCCACATCCACCCTGTCAAGACCCCTCAGGATCTTCTATGTTTCAATCATGTCATCTCTTACTCTTCTAAATTCGAGTGGATACAAGCCTAACCAGTCCAGCCTTTCCTCATAAGACAACCCACCTACTCCTGGTATAAGTCTAGTAAATCTCAGAATTGCTTCTAACCCATTTACATCTTTCTTTAAATAAGGAGACCAGTACAAAGAACAAGAACAAAGAAAAGTACAGCACAGGAACAGGCCCTTCAGCCCTCCCAGACTGCACCGATCATATTGCCCGTCAACTAAAACATTTTGCACTTCCGGGGTCCGTATCCCTCTATTCCCATCCTATTCATGTATTTGTCAAGCTGCCTTTTAAACACCACTATCGTACCTGCTTCCACCACCTCCTCTGGCAGTGAATTCCAGACACTCACTGCCCTCTGCATAAAAAACTTGCCCCGCACATCACCTTTATAGTTTTCTCCTCTCACCTTAAATCTATGTCCCCACAGTACTCCAGATGTGGACTCACCAGCACCCTATATAACTGAAGCATAACTTCCCTTCTTCTGTATTAAATTCCCCTCACAATAAACAATAACATTCTATTAGCTTTCCTAATAATTTGCTGTACCTGTATATTAACCTTTTGTGATTCATGCACTAGGACACCCAGATCCCTCTGAATCCCTCACCATTTAGGTAATAAGCTCCCTTTTTATTCTTCCTGCCAAAATGAACGATTTCACATTTGCCCACTTTATGCTCCATTTGCCAGATCTTTGCCCACTCACTTAACCTATCTATGTCACCTTACATCCTCTTCACAATTTATTTTCCTATCTATCTTTTTGTCATCAGCAAATTTAGCCACCTTTCCTTTGGTCCCTTCGTCCAAGTCATTTATATAAATTGTAAAAAGTTGTGGCCCCAGCACTGATCCCTGTGGCACACCACTCGTCTCATCCTGCCAACAAGATAAAGACCCATTTATGCCAACTCTCTGCTTTCTGTTAGCTAACCAATCTTGTACAAGCCAATATGTTACCCCCTACACCATGAGCTTTTATTTTTTGCAATAACCTTTGATGTGGCACCTTATCAAATGCCTTCTGGAAATCTAAGTACAGTACATCCACCAGTTCCCCTTTATCCACAGTACATGTGACTCCTTCAAAGAACTCCAATTATATGGTTAAACATGATTTCCCTTTTACAAAACCATGTTGACCCTGCCTGATTGCCTTGAATTTTTCTAAGTGCTCTGCTGTAACATCTTTAATAATAGTATCTAACATTTTCCCTATGACAGATGTTAGGCTAACTGGCCTATAGTTTCCTGCTTTCTGTCTCCCTCCCTTTTGGAATAAAAGGAGTTATATTTGCTATTTTCCAATTTAAAGGAACCTTCACCAAATCTAGGGAATTTTGGAAAATTAAAACCAATGCATCAAATATCTCACTAGCCACTTCTTTCAAGACCTTTGGGGTGAAGTCCATCGGGACCTGGGGATTTGTCAGCCCGCAGCCCCAACAATTTGCTCAATACCACTTCCCTGGTGATTGTAATTTTCCACGAGTTCCTCCCTCCCATTGATTTCCTGGGATATTTCTGGGATATTACTCGTGTCCTCTGTGGTGAAAACCGAAGCAAAATACCACCATCTACTCTGCCATCTCCCTACTTTCCATTATCAATTCCCCAGACGCACTCTCTATAGGACCAACACTCACTTTGTTAAGTCTTTTCTAAAATATCTAAAGAAACTCTTACTATCCTTCTTTATATTACTAGCTAGCTTTCTCTTGCACTCTAATTTTTCCCTTATTAATCTTATTGAAATTCTTTGCTGTTCTTTATATTCTTTCCAATCTTCTGACCTGCCATCCATCTTTGCGTAATTATATGCTTTTTCTTTAAGTTTGATACTGTCGTTAACTTTTTTAGTTAACCACGATGATGGGCTCACCCCTTAGAATTTTTCTCTCATTGAATGTACATATTCTGTGTATTCTGAAATATCCTTTTAAATGTCTGCCACTGAACTTCTATTGACATATCCCTTAACCTTATTTGCCAGTTTATTTTAGATAGCTCTGCTTTCATTCCCTCATAATTGCCCTTATTTAAATTTAAGATACTAGTCTTGGACGCACTCATTTCTCCCTCAAAATGAATGCAAAATTCAGTCATATTATGATTGCTGCTACCTAGCGGTGTCTTCACTAGGAGGTTATCAATTAATCCTATCTCGCTGACTCAATACCAGGTCGAATATAGCCTGTTTTCTGGTTGGCTCCAGAAAATGCTGTACCAAGAAACTATCCCAAAAACATTCTATGATCTCCTTACCTAGGTTACCTTTGCCCATTTGATTTTCCCAATCTATATGTAGATTAAAATCCCCTATGATTATTGCTTTACCTTTCTGGCAAGATCCCATTATCTCTTCTTTTATGCTCTGTCCTACTGTGTAGATACAATTAGGAGGCCTGTACACCACTCCCACAAGTGATGAAGTTGCCTTCATCATTCCTCATCTCAACCCAAACTGCTTCTACATCCTGGTTTCCTGAACTTAGCACATTAGAGAGGGATGACCTAACACCATCATTAATTAACAGAGCTACCCCTCCAACTTTTCCTAATTTCCTATCCTTCCTAAATGTCACATACCCTTCAATATTCAGGTCTCAATCTATGTCATCCTGTAGCCATGTCTCTATAATGGCCATCAGGTCGTACTTATTTATTTCTATTTGCACCATAAAGTTCATCTGTTTTATTTTGAATACTACATGCGTTTAGATACAGAGCCTTTAGTTTTGTCCTTTTATTATTTTTGTAGCATCAAACCTTATCTGATTAACTCTTAGAATTGTACTCTCTGTGATAGGAAGGGACAGTCTGTTTATCATTTCCCATATTAATACCAGTCTCTCTTGCCTTGGCTCTACTCATTGGTTTACCACATCTTCCCAAATTTGATCCCTTGCCCCGACTATTCAGTTTAAAACCCTTTATACTTCCCAAGTTCGTCAGCTTGCAAGGACACCAGCCCCAGCACTGTTCAGGCATAGACCGTCCCAATGGTACAGATCCCACTTTCCCCAGTACTGGTGCCAGTGCCCCACAAACCAGAACCCACTTCTCTCACACCAATCTTTGAGCCACCCATTCATTTCTCTATAGGTTATTTGTCCTATGCCAATTTGCATATGGCTCAGGTAATAAACCAGAAATTATTACTTTTGACATTCTGCTTCCTAATTTGGTGCCGAGCTCCTCATGCTGACTATGCAGAGCCTCCTTCCTCATCCTGCCTATATTGTTGGCACCTACATGGACCACGATCACTGGATCATCCCCCTCCCAGTTCAAGTTCTTCTCCAGCATGAGCAGATGTCCCGAACCAGGCATGCAACAAAGCCATCTAGACTTTCGCTCTTTGCTTAGAGAACAGTGTCAATCCCCCTCACTATACTGTCCCCTACTACTACTATCTTCCTTTTTACCCCCCCCCCCACCTACCCCCCCCGCCCCCCCCCCCCCCCCCCCCCCGCCCCCCCCCCGCCCCCCCTGCTTGGATGGCTTCCTGTACCACGGTGCCATGGTCAGTTTGTTCAGCCACCCTACAGCCCTCACTCTCATCCAAACAAGCTGAGAGAACCTCAAAACCTGTTGGACAATGGCAGAGGCTCACACTCCTCTCTGGGTCCCCTTACCTGCCTTACTCACAGTCACACCCTCCTGTCCCTGGCCACTGACCAAATCAGAAGACCCTACCCTAAGTGGTGTTACTGCCACCCTGGTATAAAGCATCCAGGTAACTTTCCCCCTCCCCAATATGTTGCAGAATCTGCAGCTCAGCCTCCAGCTCAATGGCTGAGCCGAAGTTCCTCAAGCCACAAACACTTACTGCAGACGTATTTGCCCTGGGTCACAATATTCTCCAGGAGCTCCCATATGCTGCAGCCTTGACATATCACCTGTCCTGCCATTCTTAATATGTGTTTTAAATAATTACTTAATTATATTAACCACTTATTTAATGTTGCTTTCTTATATATTTTAACTTTACCACCAAAATATGTACTATTTTAAAATAGGATAGAACCTACCAGATACTCACCAAACAGCTAGCTCCTTTCCCTGTAGTAGAGCAAGAACTAATTTCTATGGGATGAGAAAGATAGAAAAAGGAAATAAACACCTCCTTCCCCCAACTCCCCCACTCACCAAACTCCAAGTCTTCACTCAGTTAGTCAGCTGCACTCCATTTGCCAAGGCTGCGCTAAAGAACCCTGAATTTATAGTAAACTGAAATGGGGCTACAGTAACCAGATTCAACCAGCTACCTAATTAACTACTCAGCTCCTACAGCCGACAGTGAGCCTACCCTGTCTCAACTGCAACAAAGACAGAACTTAACCTGCTTACACAGTACTTTCCAGTTACTGCTAATTACAGACTAGATGACATTTTAAGAGCAAAATTTAAGAGCCAAAATTAACACTTAAAACTCCCCTCTCACCAAACTCCAAGTCTTCAGCTATGGCTCAGTTCATAGCACCCTCGCCTTTGAATCAGAGGGTTGTGGGTTCATGTCCCACTCCTGGAAACCAAGAACTGTGATTGTACTCAAAAGGGTTGCAACCTGTGACTGTTGATAACTCGAAAGAGTTTCAATGATGTATTAGAGACAATCTCTATGAGGATACAATCAGGATGCCCAGATTATCTCTGTAAGCAAATTATCCATGTGGATAGATGTAAACATGAGGGATGGGTAGTAAATGCTGGCCTTTCCAGCAACACCCACATCACGTGAACAAATTATTTTTAAAAATGAAAATACTTTTTTATTTGTAGTCTCAAAATATTTTAGCAGCTTGCCTTGTTTTAATGAATATGGTGAGCCATCAAATCTTTCTGAAAATGGTAAAACAACAGCTTTTTCTCATCCAGACTTTGCTCCCTGTGACAGATGCTCCAGGTGTAATTCTTAGGATTGATGCAAAGGAATTAGTCTTTTTTTTTTGAAAAAGGAAGTGTTGAACTTTCCTATTTTGTGTTATTCACACAAACTGAAACACAGAATCTACTCACTAGGTTAAAAACAATCTCGTATATAAAGCACAGACAGGTGACACCAACATGTTTAAGGAGAGTTATGAAGCAAACAACATTTGGGAAAGTAGTAACAAATGCAAAAATGCTGTGAAAGGGTTAAATAATTTCTATTAAAAAGGTCTTCCTCAACAAATGAATTCTTCTTAGCTTTTAGGGACAACATCCTGGGTTATTGACAAGAGGAGTTCAATCCTTGAAATTTTATGGCACCTTGAGTGCAAGTGCCGCTTTAAATAAATAATGAGTGAGTGACTGTCCAACAGCAAGTGTCATAAGAATTCTACTACTTTGTCAGTGTTCTGCTTTTAACCTATTTGGTATCGGGACCAGATTTTGACCACTACATTTTCCAAGTCAAACCATAGCTGATGCTTCCTAAAAGGTTTGAAGAAGGTTCATGGGTGATTTATGAAGCACTGATACTAGATGCATAAAAATTATGAAAAGATATAAATATTCATGTAGAAATGAGATGCTGAATGCAATTCACAATTTATCAGGAGCGTCATTTTTGAAGTGTTAATAGTCCCGCAATACACAAGTTTTGCTACATTCACAGTGCATAAACCATCAATTTGTTCAGCTCACAACCACTAATATTCAGAGAACAACTTGACATTTGATCAAAGAATATTGATAATACCACCACTGCATTTACTTATTACCAGGCAGTTTTGCATTTTTCCCCATGTAGAGCTCAGCTCTTCTCAAACAATCAACTTCCTTTATATTATAATTTTCAAGTTTTAAGATTAATTTGACATAATGTAGTAAATGCAGCGAGACCTGGACAACGTTCACTCCAACAGAGATCAGTGAATATCATATTTTTGAGACTAACATTATCTCCTCCTTGGGCTCTGTTTACAACTACACAGAAGGTTGCACTTGGTTGTTAAAAAATAAGTCGAGACAAGTTATGAGAGCATTAAAATTCAAATATGCAATACTGTGTCTCAGTAAGGTGGGCCGATTTGGCAATAGGAATCTTCATACTGTGTCCACTTTAACTTAAAGTGCACAGCAGCCACAGTTAATCTTGTCATGCACTTGGGTTATGTCAAGATGGAGCATTTTCTAAATTACTGGTCTGTCATTGATGGTAGCAGTGATTTGAGATAATGAATTAAAAATCCTAAACAACAAACAATTGCATAACAAATTACATTTTATTTTTGCTTTAACTGCATGCTTCCACCAATTCACTAAACAATGATCTCACTGATTTGAAGTTGGGTTTGTATTTGTTCAATGCTTTTAGTGCCATCAGAAAAGCTTTTTATAAATAAACAGTGAGGATAAACAAATCGCATGGTGAACAATAATATCAGTAGTGGCGAACTAAGCCATCATTTGTACTTGTTCAGCCAGCAACTGGCAAACCACCAGGCTTTGCAATTTCGTACCAATATAACACAGTAATATACATCACTATTGGGTTTATTAGAGAGTTTGTCTTGCTATTGTTGTAATGGTATTAGTACATTCATTCAAAGCAAATTGTAGCAAAGGGTTAGACACAAGAGCAAAGTATCACCATTGCATTTACTTACTATCAGGCAGTTTTGCATTTTTCCCATGTAGCCATCAGCTCTTTTCATAGTCAACTTTCTTATACTATAGTTAAGTTTTAAGACTAATTTGACATAATGTAGTAAATTGTAGTAAATGCAGCAAGACCTGGGCAACATTCAGGCTTGGAGTGATAACTGGCAAGTAACATTCATGCCACACAAGTGTCAGGAAATGACCATCTCCAACAAGACAGAATCCAACCATCTCCCCTTGACATTCAATGGCATTACCATTGCTGAATCCCCACTATCAACATTCTGGGGGTTGCCATTGACCAGGAACTGAACTGGACCAGTCATATAAATACTGTGGCTACAAGACCAGGTCAGAGGAGAGGAATCCTGCAGCGAGTAACTCACCTCTTGACTCCTCAAAGCCTGTGCACCATCTACAAGGCACAAGTCAGGAGTGTGATGGAATATTCTCCACTTTCCTGGATGAGTGGGGTGGCAATAATGCTCAAGAAGCTCAACACCATCCAGGACAATGCGCTTGATTGGTACACCACATCCACCACTTTGAACATCCACTCTCTCCTCCAACAACGCATAGTGGCAGCAATGTGTACCATCTACAGGATGCACTGCAGCAACTCACCAAGGATCCTTCAACAGTTCTATCACCTAGGAGGGTAAGGGCAGCAGATGCCTGGGAACACCACCACCTGCAAATTCCCCTCTAAGCCATCCTGACTTGGATCTATATTACTGTTCCTTCACTGTCAATGGGTCAAAATCCTGGAAACTTCCTCCCTAACAGCACTATCGGTTTTTAAAAATTTGTTCTTGGGCTGTGGACATCACTGGCTAGGCCAGCATTTATTGCCCATCCCTAATTGCCCTTGTTTAGAGGGAATTTAAGAGTCATCCACATTGCTGTGGGTCTGGAGTCACATGCAGCCAGACCAGGTAAGGGTGGCAGATTTCCTTCCCTAAAGGACATTAGTGAACCAGATGGGTTTCTACGACAATTGGCAATTGTTTCATGGTCATTATTAGACTTTTAATTCCAAATGGACTGAGGTGATTCAAGAAGGCAGCTCACCACCACCTTCTTAAGGGCAACAATAAATGCTAGCCTGTGAAAGAATTTTTAAAAAATGACAGCAGCATGAGGTTCGGTGTTGTTTGTTGACCTTAGAACTTTTCCGGTGTTCGTTTTGGTCACAGTGCAAAAAAGATATAAACTGCAACAAGACCAGTCTCGGGTATAAAAGGAATGAACTATAAAGAATAATTAAAGAGAGGCTTCACCTTTAAAATCTGGAGTGAAGACAGTTGTGTGGGAGACACTTCTGGAAGTATGTAAAATATTATATGGTACAGACAAGGTAAAACCACATATTGGGCCAGGATTTGCTGAGAAAACTAACAGAGGCTGAAATGGAGTTCACTGTTATTTATGCACAAATCGACAGCAACTTCAAGTGAGGACAGATGTGTGGTTAATCGCAAAAATTCGTAAGTTGCCGTCCGAGATGAATTACTCCTCTAAGCTGCATGAAAACCAACTTGCTGTCAAGCTCCCCATTCAAATGTATTGAACAGTGTCACGTTCCTGAATTGCTGTCATAGAGATAGACTAAACTCACTACAGAAAGTTAGAGTTTGTCCATTTCAGTCTTTTTAAGTACTCTTTTTAACAGCACGATATGTGTCTTATTTACTGCCAATCTTCCTGGCATTGAAAATTAACTTTTACAAGTATTGGGTCTCATGTCTTCAGCTTTTCATCGTTGGTGATTTAAAATATATTTAAACCTTTTTTCTCTCTTAATCCAATCTTTGTCTTGCTTCCTGCACTTCAATCTAATTTTGTGTTTCCTCAGACTCTGCACTGTTAACTAATCAGATTGAAGAATCATCGAGGAGATACACAATTAATTGCCCTGTAGGTCACTGGCCATTTCAATCTCCCAAGAGCAGCAAATTGCTGTACCGAATTTCCTTCAAGTTTTTTGGATTATTTATAAGTATTTACAGACACACAGTTAGGTTGTTACTGCATGGCTTTCCGTGGACTCCCAATTCTATCAGCATGAAAATCCCAATCCCCTTCTGGCTATGCTGTTTATGGAATGGAATGCATTTGAATGGAATTAAATGAATAGGATAATGTTGCAAAGAGCAACCAAATCCCCCCCTTAACTATAGCTCAAAATGTTCACTTGTACATATTTTGGAAAACGTTTATTTGAAAGCTATGCAACTCTATCATGTTGCCTAAGAATTTTCTTAACATCTGGGTAAATGGCGTTGAGGTACAGGTCAGTCATGACCTAACTGAATGGCAGAACAGGCT
Source organism: Cetorhinus maximus (assembly GCF_964194155.1). Taxonomy (NCBI): domain Eukaryota; kingdom Metazoa; phylum Chordata; class Chondrichthyes; order Lamniformes; family Cetorhinidae; genus Cetorhinus; species Cetorhinus maximus. The sequence continues at coordinate 20,212,078 of NC_135904.1, read as the reverse complement.
TGAGTTCTGTTGAAGGGTCATGTTGGACTCGAAACGTCAACTCTTTTCTTCTCCACCGATGCTGCCAGACCTGCTGAGTTTTTCCAGTTAATTCTGTTTTTGTGTTGAAGGGCTCAATGTCTGTTATTCTCAATGATGGGGTTCATTCATACAGGAGTCTGAATTTGATGCAGTCAGTTTTTTGGGGTCACTTTCTGCACTTGCAAATGAAAGCTACACAGCTCCAGGGATCCACCCTACTTCTGCTTTTTGAGAACTCTGAAGATTTTACCATATGCTGTTATTACTCCTGCAAGTTAATTAATTACTTGAACAGGAGAATTCTTAAAATAATCATCAGCGATAGTACCAGTGTAGAGCACTTCGGATCTCCCGCTGAATTAGCCCCAATCAGGTTAATTACCAATGACCTCGGCTACCAATCCAATGTAATAGCTATGCTATGGTGCGATGGGGGTCTATGCTTTCCTCATACCTGTGCAGGTGGTAATTGATCAGACTTTTTTTTTCCCTAAATTTCAACCAACATATCTTCACCCAGCATTTTGGACATTTCTGCACAAAACTCAATCAAATCATGAAGTCCATAATAATGACCAAACTCTCACAAGGTCATTAACAATCACATTCTACATAAGTGCTTTCCAATCATTTCCCCACTACTAATGTCAAACTCATGGGCTTAATAGTTTCCAGGATCTGATTTCTTACCTTTTTTAAATAAAGGGACCACTTGAGTAACCCCTTCATCCATGACAACCAAACAGGACCTCAACGAGTTACTGAATAGGTGACCCATATGACCTCCAAACATTTTGTTTAGCATTCTGACATAAACGGTATTGGGTCCTGCAGCACTATCAATCTTAAGTGAATTGATCTTAGCTAAAAACATTTCTGCAATTACTTCTAATGAAGCCATTTTAGCTAAACACCAAGTAATACTTGGAACAATGGTATAGTCTTCAAAGTATCCACTCATAAGCCAAGCTTTAACTTAATACACTACCTGCCCAATCTCTCGAAAGACCTCTTCTGACTTTTAACATAATTAAAAAAGTCTTGGCATCAATACTGAAATTGTCTAACTTTTATCTAATTATATTTTAGTATTCATGAAACTAGCATTGGTTAAGTTAAAAAAGAGTGTACTGGAAACACAGTGGCTTCCATTTTGGCAAGAAGCCCCTATAGTAAGAACAAAGGAAAGAACACAATTTAAGATAAATGCTATAGATGTCCAAGTAATTGCTGGTCTGTATTTTATTTTTTCAGTTCTTGCTACGCAGTAGAATTCAGTCCTTTAATGGTTTCCCCATTATTTGCACCCTCTGGTGTTGGAAATAAAAATGACTACAATTTTCATAATCGTGTTCATTTATGGTCTCAGATATATAATAGGATAAGTGTTGCGTCTTTCATGCATTAACTTAAATGAACTAAAATTGAGATTTTTTTTGTAGAGTATGACCAAAAAGCAAACTTGTTTGAATTAAATCACATCTCAATTTTCCTTAGCTGTAAAAAAGAAACAAAATCATAAATATACTGCTGTTCTTTCTACCTCAAGATATCCCAAATCACTTCACAAAGCAAGGATGTACTTTAAGTGTGGTATAGGGAAATGAGGAGCAAACATGCATACAGCAAGATTCCATAATCAACAATGAGATAAATGATTAGTTTTTTGGGATGTTGGTTGAGGCATAAATGCTGGCAAGGGCACCAGGAGAAACTTCCCTGTTCTTCTTTGAATATGAGGTCTTTTACATCCACCTGAAAGGGCCTCAGTTTAACGTCTCATTTAAAACGCTGTATCTTTGTTTGCACTGAAGCATTAACTTTGATTATTTACTCAGATCTCTGGATCGAGACTTGAACTTATTACCTTCTGGCTCAGAGGTGAGGGTGCTACCACTGAGCCAAGACACACACAAAATTTGATCAGTCAGTGACTTTTCCAGTAAGGGGTCTGGCAAGTCAGCAGAAAACCTGGCAAATTAAATGCAACTCAGGCACTTAACAGGCCAGCGGCGGGCCTTCCCAGAATCAAGGACTCCGGGGGCAAAGGTTCCGCCTGCTGAGAACTGCCAGCCAATCAGTGGCCGGTAGCTCTATTGAATTGTAGTGCCATTGGGAAGGCGGTGGCTGCTGCTGGTACGACACACACCCAAGGCCCAGGGTTGTCATGCACCCAGGCCACAGGTGAGTAATGGCAGCAGGAGGGTGAGGTGTGTGGGGGGTAGAGGTAGAGGGGGTGTCAGCAACAAGAGCAGGAGGTGGCTTCAGCTGGGGCCCCTTTCTGGATGCTGGATCCTTAGACCTGGCAATGATTGCTTTTGAACAAGGGACCCCACCCCGCCCCAGCCCTACATGGATTCATTTGTTGTGCATCCTGCAAAGTGAACCCCCTGCCCGCCATTGGGTTAACAGCAGCGGTGGCAAGAGGCCCTTAAGTGAGCATTAATTGGACTGTATCATCATTATACATTAAGTAGTGCTACTTTTACACTGTTTTTCTCTTTGACACATGGTAGATTCTAAAGCAGTTTAGTCAACATTGCTGCAATTTAAACAAATCTTAGTCTGCCAAGGTGAATTTCTGTCCAACAATATACAACATTTCAGGTTGAACAGACCTACAATCTAATAGTCAGAAATCAATCACAAAGATCAAGATACTTATACATCCATAAGAGTAGCTCAAAGTCAAATTTAGGTTAGTTTATGCCTCCTGCTGCCTGAAATTGTTGCTTCTTTTGACTTTTGAATGAAATGTTAATCTGAAGCCATCTGCCTGCTCAAGAGATGTTAAAGATCTTATGGTACTATTTGATGATAAGCAGGGGGAGTTCTCCTTGTGTTCTAGCCAAGTAGGACTTTGGGGCTTTGTTGGATGGCACACACTGCAAGAAATTTGCACACAGCATTGAGTATATTTCAAAAATTCTCCACTGGTGTGAAGTGCTTTGTGATATCCTGAGGATGTGAAAGGTGCAGTGTTCACATGCATGTTCTTTCTTTATTGCACATCGGAGGTAACAGTAATTTACCCACTCATCTATTAAAACTCCTAGTACAGTCATTTACTGCACCAAAGCCCTTTATACCGGAATCTGGAATAGCTGATGATGAGCAAGCCTGGTTTGTGGTACTCAGATGCAGCAAGGTAACTGGTGCACCCAGGCAGTCAGACTTGGAACAACAAATGTTAGAAGGCATTAACCATAGGCCAGAGTGTGCTAATATATGCTCACATACTCGGGGGCTGATGACTTTTTATTGGGTGAGAGAGTGGTAAGTAGATTTTACTGAAGGGCTCTCTCTCTAACTAGTACAAGTACCCTGTGTGTTCATGCTGTAGTAGGATGATGGAAATCCATTAATTTCATGGCAGGTTGTGCTACTTAATCAGGTGTTTGTAATACATAGTGAGGACTCAAAGCTACAGTTGTCAGTTTTCTAATGATTCCTTAGGTGAGAGAGAGAGATCAACTTTGGAACTGAATGTGATTCTTACAGTGACATGCAGGCATATTGTCTCATTGTAACAATCTACATTAATAGTATTTATGCATTTCAAGTTGCCCAGCCTTGGCTTTAGTCAACCTGTACCTGAGTCCTTAGAGCTTATGTAACTGGACTATGTTTGTACAGAAGTGCACACTCCACATCAGGCAAACTGAACCTCTTTTTAAGTTTGGCTTAGAGTCTTTTAAGCATGGAGAAAATTTTTAAACATCTCAGATAGTCAGCTGACAAAATTGACAAAACACACGTCAACAAATTTAGCAGAGAGTCTGAGCCCAAGTCAGAGTCAGGGAGAATGTGAGCAACATGAAAGAAATGGATAGGTCTGAAATACATGCCACCTGTTATCTTTAGTAAGACAATAGAAAATACAGCTGAAAGTCTTACACAAGTTTCACACAACCCCTTCCATGTCTGGGAACACATCTCTTGTATGACAGATGGACAAGTTGTGGTGAAGAGAGTTACCTCTCACTTTTCCCTCAGCTTTTCTCAGAATTTATAGGGCAAAGGTCTGGAAGGAAATAAAACTAATTAATCGGCAGGCCAAAATAAAAGTCCTGAAATAAACCGATTCTGGATCTACTGACATCCAAAATAAGGCGTGGATGCCTTCAATAGAAGGCTGCCCTTTGCTTATATCACTTCAGCTTCCCCGTTAGAGGCTTGCCTTTTCTTCAAACAAGATGCATGTTCATACTTGGGGCTCCTCAGTGGAATCGTGTTGGCCTCTTTTTCAAGCCATTTTAAAAGAACACAGATGGAAAAGAACCGATACCCACTATGCATGGTACTTATTCTTAGCTATTTACTGTTTTAAGAACCCCCATCAGAGTAGGGAACATCTGCACTATATGTTTGAAACAGCCATAATCACAAATGAATAGCTTTTTGAAATTACACTGGTTTTTGATTATACAGTGTGGGAATTTTGATTTCATTTCAGAGTTGAAAGCATCACGACCAACAAAACCTATTCTTTTCTGATTCACACTGATGTTAACATTGGAGATTTGATGGTGTTGAAGTTCAAATGGGAAAACCCTGTTGCTTGGACAAACCTTTGGAAGACTGTTCAAACGTATCTTCCATGGGGACAAAATAATCTAAACCCAGAGCTTATTGTGAGAAAAATACGAATCAGAGCTGGAGAAACACAACATAAGTAAGTAATGAAAAAATGGTTGCATCTGTTTAATATCATCTAATCAAATCCATTCTCTCAAATGCTTTAAATGCACAAATTCAAATTTTTCTGCAAAAGGAATCTACAAGAAGAAAAAGTGTTCCTAGAGCCAATAGGAAACCTTTTGTCTCTATTTAAATTGGTAACAGATCGTTTACAGAGGAGTTATTCCCAAAGTTTACATTAACAAAAAAAAGTCATGCCATTCAAATTCTTGCTCATTTAGATTCTAAGTAATTGTTGGCAGCTATTCTTTATTGATGTTAGCCCAACATTTGTATAAATCTGTCAATTTAAAAAAGCACAAGGAGACAGTGATCTAATAACCTGGCTCCAATATTGTCATTAAAATCAACACAAATCAGGACAATTATGATTTGAACTTATACTGCTGTCTATACCTCTATTTCAATGCTTCACACTATTTTATTCAACAGTGCAGCATTGTGACACTCCACAAATCAAAACACAGTTAAAGTTGCTACTTACTGAAAGCTCGAGGAAAATGGTCTGTGTGGCTTTGTAAAATCTTATTTACAGGTGTGGGTTGTGGATTAGTATGTAGAATAGGGTTTTTCCCATAACTGTTTACATCATAATTGCACACATGTAAGTCTTCCTGAAGCAGGCCAAAATAATTTGCATTTTACAAATTTTGCCAAGCTTTCAATACTGCCATGAAGGTGTAACTTTTCTTTAGTTTTATTTTTTAAATTCATTTTCCCTATGTGGGGTGATTTGTCTTGATTCCATAGCAGCAACGATGTTATTAGTACAGATGAGGGCCATGATTAAATGGCTCTCAACCAGCCAATTACAATGATTAAATAGTTCGCAAATTATTCAATATCAGATTACAATCATGAGTGACAAAAGTTCTACCATATCATTGCTAATGGTCGATTAAGATTGAATTAACTTTAAAAAAAATTCTTTCTAGAGTCACCTTCTGTCCCTCAAACATTGATATGCACCTTCAACCAGCCCAAGAGAAAAAATTTGTTAGATGTGTAAGTGACAGAAGCAGAAAACGTCACAGAAGACTGAACCACAAAATATCAACTTAAGACAAGCTGAAACCAAGATCATCAGTTCACAGAATTCATTCAAAAATCAGAAACCTGTTTTAACAGACAACCTAAAACACTTTATGATTGAAGGAAAATGTAAATATATCAACTACAACTGCAATAAAAAAAATCCCAAATCTATACAGATGGATAAAGACTTTTTTAGAACAGTAAATACTTATTGTAGAAACTGCTTGGTAAGAAATTCCTGATAATACATTAAGAGCAAGGAATAACAGAATTCTATCAAAAGGTGTTTATGATGCATAAATATACTTCACTCTAAAATTAACATCCTGATGAGATTTCCTTACCATAAAGTCTTTCTTTAGAAATATAGGCCTGACTTATGAAATGAAATGTTTGATATAAAAAGTTGATGTCATAATTTAAAATAGTTACTGAAGGATATAGATAGATAATGAGAGCATTAAGTTTAATTTGGGATTGTGATTTAGTGAAAATCAGCACTTCTGTGACTAATAATAAATGCCTGTTATCTAGAGAAGTGATTTAGCACAAATTGGTTACAGAGTGAAGACTGAAAATAGCTCTGACTAAAACAGGGTGGTAACAGTAGTTAAAATACATTTGAATGTATGCTAGCATACATATATAAAATGTGTTTTCTTTTTAAAAAAGGGACATTAGGAAACATTTTATTTGGATAAAATTGTCAAAACCTTTCAATGACATATTAAGTTGTTGCTCTCACTCAATTCAGTCAGACTGAATTTTAACCAATACTCCCCATATTTCTAAACATCCAATCATAACAAACCAATGACTACTTCTTACAGTCAAAGTATTCTCAATTTGTGACAGAAGTTATAAAATTGAAGTTTCTATTTGGAAGGATTCCAAAGACTTAAACATAAAACATTTCTAAACTGTCACAATTGGAATACAATAGAATGGAGCTCAGCAACATTGTTCAGTTATATTTCTGGTCACCATGGATATGATGTGGTACAGAGTAATCATTTGATTAAAATAAAGAGTTCAATAAACATGTATGCACTGATTTTATAAGTTCACACCTATATTTACTTTATTACCCCAAAAAGCAGCATATTACAGATCCCTATAGAACATAAAATTTCTCGTTCTCATGGTTTGGTTGGATACTCAACTTGTTTTGTAACAGTATCCGATAAAGAGAATACTACGTGTAATAAAAACCCCACTGCATTTAATTTACATCCAATATAGTTTTGCTCCAGGCACCTCACTAAGCTTCATTCTCTCTCTCGAATAACGACAGTAAGATTGATAGGATCACATTTCAACCACAGTAATAGCTTTAAAGTCTCTGCTGATGCAATGTGACCTGAAACCATGAGTGGCATTAATAACCAAAGTAGTGCAGGAAAAAAGGCATTCAATGTTGACTTGATTCAAGAAATTAAAACCTACAAAACATTAAGCTGTTACTGCTTGATTTCTGTTCCTTCCACAATTTTGTGGAGAAAGTAAATTCTTTAACGCCACTTTCCAAAGGGGCGCATTTTTTGGGGGGGGGGTTAAAGGGGGGTGGGGGGTGTGGTGTGGAGGCGACAGCAGCAAAGAGGGAATTAATAGCAAATTTATTGCCTGTACTTTTGACTTAGTTTGGTCAAAATATCGTGTTTGCTTTCAAAGTCAGAAAAATACATTTTTTCCTCAGACTCTTCATATTGTCCATTCTTTTTAAAGTTAAAATGGTTACAAAAGAGTGTATTAAAATTAAATTTCTGTTTGCCTCACTGTTTTGTTGCAGGTTTCTGTATCTATAAAGAGTAGAAACCACTCTGATGGAGCTGCGCCTGGCAGCAGGTGACGCAGTTTTCCTGTTTTGAGCATTTTAAAAGCTGTCAGCAGCAGATGTCTTGTTGCATTAACAATAGAGTCTAAATGCTTCATTCACACTGAAAATATTAGGTCAAAGGCAGACAGATGCCCAAATCCAATCTCCAGCAGATGATACAAATCTTGTATATCAAATCTATCCCAGTTTTAAGATAATTCTATCCCTGTGGCAGGTTTCATGCAGAGAACCAATTAGATGGAAGTGGAATGGAAACTTTTGGTGGATTTGCACACAGCATTAGCTCCATTTCACCCACAAAATGGAAAAAAAAAGATCGACTTGATCTCATTGTCTAATGTGCATTCATTTTTCTGTTGCCATGCAATGCTGATTGCAGAATCCACCCAAATTGCAAATATGTATTAATAACAGTTATTTCTATCTTCATTCTAATTTACCATCTCAATATTGTAATTACACGCTATGGTGTTTCAGACTTTTTCAAGATATTACTTTTACTTGGTGCCTACAATTGTTTATAATGCTTCTCTCTGTTGTGTGAAGTTTGATCCAAAAACAGCTGAAGTTACTCGTTAAAATCTAATGTTTGATCTTCATGAAGAGGAAGGATCTGCAGGAACACGTGGAAAAAACTTGACTGAAAATCTCCTGATAATAAATGCATGCATCACCTTTAAAGCACTTATCCACCCACATACCAATTTTTGGATGGTGGGGGTGGGGGAAGGAAGAGAAACAGCAGGACAAACCAAAAGGATTCTTGGTTGGAAAACTCATTCAGCTGCAATATCAATGGCAGTCTCCCAAGACACTTAACCAGAAGGACACTTTTCATGCAAGTCTGTAGGAAGTTACTGTAGTGAGGAAAAACTCTGCTTAGCGACAACACAAAATGCTTCAAAAGGTGCAGATTTTAGGGACCCCTCCTTTCCAAATTAAATTTTTTTTATAGCAAATGCAGTAATACAAATTTGGGCTGAGCATGGATAAAAGAAGTCTTTAATGTCTAAAATCTTTGACTAAACAATGCCCAAGCGGCATTGAGAGGTCTAAAAGGCCTTTGGGCAAAAATTCTTACATCAGTTGAGACCTTTCAGGAATCAATTATTAAAAACTAAAATAACAGCAACCCTAGTCTGATAAGGAACTTCTCATTTTAGACCTAATTAAAATGCACAGTATTTTAAAACAAATATAAACAAATATAAAACTCCACTCCCAAAGGGTAAAATTAGTAAAATTCGGAAATGATGGGTACCAGTAAAACTTGCCTGAACAGGTCTTGTTTATATACCTTAAAAATGGAACTCCAGTATTATTGGTGCCAGTATTAATGATTTTTACTAGGATTTGAAAATTTTGAACTTTTTTCCCCTCCCCACTTCTGGGAATGCAGCAAAAGGCCCAAAATCTACTGCATGACACTTCTTTGCAGTTAACTTCAAGAAAATAGGACATTCATTTGGTCGATCAAATCTATTCTTTATTAATGCATTTCAAGTAATTCAAAAAAAACTTACATATCTGCACAATACTTTTTGCAACTTTTAGTAAAAATTTTCCCAGTGAACAAAAAGATACTGTATAAAACACAGTGGGCATTAAAATATGACAGTAGTATTTTTTTTTTTGTCTTCTTTTGGAGGATTCTTCATTCCTACCAGAACTAATCTTGAAATGTATGGTTCAGTGCACATCCCTTGAAAGAGGTTTGAAAACTTAAAAAGAACAAGGCGGTCGAGTCCTGCCTATGTCCTACCACAGGATAATACAAGCAAAATATTACCATATGAAATGTTTAATACTCTAGATTTTTTTTAAATACGCTTTTTGAAAAGTCCCTTCATTGTTTGAGACACAAACCCACTTTCAGCCGCACAATGTAAAACAAAAGAAAATGATTCAAAAGTAAAAAGAAACCTTTATTTCCAATTGTTAAGATCATTCAGGATTCCGCAGAATCACACATTAATTGTTGGGTTTCCAATACAAAATTTTCTAAATCATGTACAAAAAGTTGTATTTTGAAAAATGCTCTTGTTTACTATACAAGTTTTTAGTATTTAAAAGAGGAAAATAGATCATGCTTTTTAGCGTTTTGCCTGTCTACCAGACACCCAATTTTTTTTTTTTTAATATGTCCAAGTAAACACTTTTTTTTGAATTTATAATTTGCTGTTCAGCAGTTTCAATTCTTAGTAAATAGAAATTTCTAAACTCCCCCTGAAGAGCTATAGCTCTTGTAAAAGTGGAGCACCTGCTATTCAGTGGTTGCCCTTGTAATTATCAGAATTCATAGAAGTATGCATTTAAAAAAAATATAATCCCAAATCTCAAACCTAAATTCCAAAATATAAAAACGATTTGTCACAATTCTTTCCACACATCGTAAAGCAAAAAACGGAAAATGTTATTCAGGCAAATCCGCACCAATTTCCAGCAAAATTCAGAACACACTAGCTGACTATATTCCCTAAAAATGAAATCAAATATTGCCAATTTTACACTAAATCTTAAAACAATCATAACTTATTAAACTTAATGCATTACGACTATCACATCCCCAATCCAGAGCATTCAGTCTAGAGCTGTACACCTCAGCAGCTGTCCATTGCTGGTAACAGTTGAAGAAATGGTGGCAATAAAGATTTTAAATTTAAAGCCAAATTTCATGATTTTACCATCTCACCACTGTTATAAATATCGAGAGGTCTTTTAGATTATTCGCGACTTGCATTATCCTGAGTGTGGCAATTAAACAGCAATTGTTTTTTCTTAAAACAGCAGAAATGTATGCATTACAGCTAAATCCATATCAAGTTACTTGTACCCATACATCTTCCTAAAGTTGTATGCGAGTTAGAAGTACAGGCTGAACTTCGGAAAAAAAATCTGTTAATTTGCCAAATAAGTTTCTAAATTGCTGTGTTATCATACATAAAAGCTTGAAATTGGCAGCAGTAATAGCATTACCTACAGTCACATATTTGTGCAAGGAGAAAGATCACAAATGGCCAAGAGCAAAAAGAATCTCATGTGACTTTGCGATGCCTCATCAAAAAAAAAGTTCTTTCCAAACATGATTTAATAAAATCCAAACATGATCTGATCATTAAGACTGGATTAGAAGGGACACTGAGGATTCTTTTCTCCATTTGGAAGTGGAGACTGCATCCATCATAAGTATTCCAATTCCCTCTAATATTAGAACCTAAAAGCTTTCTATCAGATTTGAGACAATGACAGGAACAGGTTTTCTTTGGAGCGAAATTTCCTGCTGTAGGCACTAGGAAGATCCAAGGCAAATGCTTCAGTTTAGCGTCTCATATGTCCCATCTGATAGTTCTCTCTGGGTCTCTGGCGTGACGGCTGCATTGCCTGTTGCTGCTGCTGCTGCTGTCGTCTTCGCTTTAATGTGCCTGCAAAAAAAAACATACTTCAGATACATTCTATACCTTTTTTGATATTGATTGTGTGGTGGTTATTCTAAAGCTATAGCACTACTTAACATATGCTGTAAATATGTTGCTTAATAAATGCCACAAGGTCGTGGACATTCTTAGAAGTGAGAACAAGCAAAATTATAAATGGCAAATTCTATACAACATACATTATATAGCATAATTATAAAAAATGAAATTCCCAGAATTCAGATGATTATAGTCAGCTGAGCATTAAAGTGTAGGTAATAGCCTTGTGTTTCACTCTCAAGTGTGCACTATATGTGTTGTGTTAACATCTTAATGAAATACAAATGTATTGGAAACCCAAATATTTAAAATGATTGCCATTTAGCTACAATTTTAGTAGAAGAAAAAGAATTTGGTCAACATTTGATGACTTCTCTTCAATTCTTTTGAATGCAAATCAAATGCTCTGTCTGATGAAAATGAGACAGCAAGCTTGTACAATTCTGGATGGGGTAAGGAGTATCAATTTGTTTGTATTATACTGAAGAAAAGTATCATTCACAGAAAACCCATAGATCTTCCTTTTATCTTCAAATTATGGAGCCAGCTCAGGGAAAGGACACAAGAGGCAGTGGGATTGTTAGCATCTCCATTATATGAGAAACAAAAAGTAAATGGTTGTACCTGTAGTTGTAAACATTTACACTAATGACAGATTATGGGGAAGAATAGTTCCTGTGTTAGAGCAGGTATGCAGAATGCATTTTAGAATGGAAAGTTCAGTGAGCAGAATTAAAATGCTATGAGAAACAGGCAACACTCACTAAAACGGACAGGCTAATTAAATGTGGTCCAGTACAAATTAAATTCTATTTGGCTTTGGTTGAGGAAATACTGCCACAGTGCACAACCACCCAAAATGAATAGCATCAAATGGCAAGGACTTCACTTAACTCTCAGTGGAGGAAATTTTCAAAAAGTTGAATATGAGATAGAATTTTCTAAGGAAAATATTTTAATCAGGCAGTTATATTTGACTGTGCACTTAAAATACATCTGAGATTAACATACAGGGTGTCAACATAAAAACAATGTTTGGAAATATACAAGCATCTTTTCACAATTCTGACTTAAAGCATAGGTGCAGAGAACAAGAATTACTTAGATGGCAAAGTCTAGACTACATAAAAATACACCATATAATAGCAAACTGGATTTTCATTTAAGAGAGTCTGAATTCACATCTCAATTTTGACTAAGTTGAGCTCATTTGCCCTCAGTTAGAGACTTTAGCTCGCTCTCAGCTGGGCCACTAGATTGTTAACCTAATGTGTTCAGTTTGCTCAATCTTTAGGAGGAAGATAAAGCTCCTATGGCTAGTCCCACTTCGTACAAAAGCACAGCTCCAGTAGGCCATTCATATACCAGTATTGAAAACAGAAATGAAGAAGCCAATGGGAATATCATTGAGGGGCAAGAGGAAGAACATTAAATAAAGAATAAAAATTAACAGCATAATTAATCTTTCACCACTTGCTCTGAGTATACATCCTGGCATTGCACAAAATGCCATAACATAGAAGTTAAAAAAAAATCTCAAGCTTATATTCTGGAGATATACAGTTAAGTTATAGGTAGAAGGGTGGACAGTTGTTAAAATACTGAAGGCCTGGATTACAAGTTAGTAATGTCCCAACAGAATCAGTCCCATCTGACATTTGAATTTCAGCTTCTCCTGGAGTGCTTAGTTACTTGGTATAAAGGAAGGGAACCAGAGAGAGTCTGTTTTTTTTATATCTTATTTCAAAAGACAAACAGAATCTAGGAAAATAAAAGATTATCATGGCTTGGTGACGGATGGTGTAGATAATTTTCCCTTTTGCAGTTAACAGGTCCTTCCCACTATTGATATCGACAACTGCAGTTGTTTTCAATTCTCCACTGTACCAAACATACCCAATATTTAAAAATCACAGCCAACTAAACTAGATGTTATTCTTCCACCCCTCCCCACTGCCACCACCACCCTTGCCCACCAAAAGAATGTGTGTTCATACATCTTTCATAAAACAGGTTACTTACCTGGAAGTGGTTTAGGAGGTGGCAGTTTGGGGTTACTGCTTGGAGTATGCACACTGCAGATTTTAATAAATCCAGCCATCAGCATAATTAGTGCAATTCCCATCAGCAGTACAGCCCACCAATGAGCCTACAACAAAAAAAAACTGCTCTTAGGAATGGAATCACATTAAGTCATTTATTAAAGCGAAACAAAGGATCATATCACATCATTACACTGCTAGAAGCAATAGAAGAATGGCTAAAGTCACCTAACAGAAATAAATCTGTAAAAGCACTATCAATTCCAAAACATCACCATCAAGGATTTAAAATGGCTGTGCTTCACTCATTTGTTTCTTTTCCAATCTTCCTTAACAACACAATACAGAAAGTGGCTGGTACTTTCCACTCAAGTATTGCACCAACAGAAGTGAGGTGGGTGGATACTTTTGCCTGGCCCACAGGTGCCCTCCTGATCCTAGCTGGATTTCTGGCCTCTTAAGTTGCACCAGTCTGAGAGTAGAAGTGTGGAGTGACAAAGAGAGATGGTCGGTCTCCTACCCAAAAATAAAAAAAACAATTTACTTAAGTTCTCGTTTATTGAATGGGATCTATACAAAACCATGCTTAGATAGTGCTGATACAGGCCCTCTTTCAGTTCCACCCTGATGCCCCCTCTACCAATCTCAACAGATGACCCTGTGTTCCTGCAACTGCAAACAATCAGAAACATGGCAGGCTTATTTCTCCTATTTACATTCCTTATGGGCAAACACAATCTTTGTTGCTGGACCCAGCCTGCAGGGAGCAGGGAATGCAGAGGTGTGCATCCCAAAATTGCTTTCTGTATTTGCCTGCCCAGATGTACTAGTAAATTGACAAGGAATGTGGAAAGCCTAGCCCAGTACCTCTAAATTGGTATTTAAATCAGAAGCAGAACTTTAACCTAAACTAACTGAAAATAACTCTCAGGAAATAACTGAAACAATATCTAATTGCATTTATCTAATTTTTTAAAAAGAAGGGCCGGGTGTGAAGTCAGGTGTAACTTCACAGCAGCATTAACAAAATCTGACACCAAGCTACATACGGCCATGTTAGGATAGATGCCCAAACACTTGGACAAAAAGGAAGGGTTTCAGAAGTTTAAAGGAGTAGAGATGCAGAGAAGTTTAGGAATTCCAGAGTTCAGCAACATGACAGCTGAATGCAAGGCTGCTAACAGTGGAGTGATTAAAATAGGGGATGTGCAAGAGGCCAGAATTGGAGCAGCAAAGGGATCTCAGAGAGGTTTAGGACTGAAGGAAGAACAAGGCCAGAGAGCACATGGCAATGACCTGGAACTCACTGTCCATGAGGTTGCTGGAAGCAGAGATGAACAACTATTTCAGAAGAAAATTTTTATAGGCACTTGCGGGCAATAAATTTGCAAGGCCACAGGGATAGAGTGGGGGAATGGGGCTGACTGGATTACTCTGCAGAGAGCTGGTATGGATTCGATGGGACGAATGGCCTCCTTCTGTGCCATAATGACTATGATGTGTAGATGTTTGGAAACATATCTTCACAATATATCTGATGAGTCTAATGCTTCTGGAAATTTTGTCATACATAATAAGCCTAAAACAATACGAAATATGTATACAAGAATCAGCACATCTGAAATATTCTGATTTTAACAAATCTACCAATTGTAATAACATGTAAACATGGTCATTTGGAAGTTATTTTTGACCCCTTTTGGGTCTGACAGGTTATAAAACAATACTTTAAGAGGCCAGCCATTCAACTTTCTCACAGGTCTCTATCAGTGCCAGTTAATGAGGTTGGCAAGGACCATTGCAATGATATTATCTGAATACTACTCAGCACTTAGATTCCTTATGAGAAGTAGAAATGGGGAAAGCCATTCTTTGATCCTTCATCGAGGAAAATCCACTCTTTCCCTCAACCTTGATGATAGCCAATGAATTATCTATTGCTATTTTTTTTAAGCTAATTCTCGTGTTTTTGCCCTATTATATCCAAATATTATCCTACTTACTCTTTGCTAGAAGTGCTTTGACATAAATTTGCCATTCACAGCTCTGAACCTGTATCCCTTTGGCCTAACCTCAATTGTATTGTTTATCTTGCATATATACGATATAAAACCATCTTTCCACACTGAAGTTTTTTCAATGTTTCCTTATAATTCAGCACAAGCATTAGACTTCTTACACCAAGAGTAGAACAAAGATCAAGAACACCCCACGTGGAGGATTGCAGATGCTAATTTGCTTCCCAGCATTATGTGACAAGTGTAACAGTGTTGCATCTTTCGTCATTTCTAGTTTAGTCTGCGAAGACATACTTGATTGAAGTTCACCAAAACATTTTACACAGCAAAAATCCTTTAACAGGAACATGTGGAAAATATCAAGCTACTTATAACTAATACACCTTAAGTAAATTTAGCAAGATGAAATATAAATAATCTTTCTGTAATATAATTGACCAATTTTTATCAAAGAATGAGTGGTATACAAACCTACAGACCTTTCCTTACATCCAAGATTTAGCCAAAATTCAAATATAAAATTGCAACACAACTCAAGATAATCACCACAGAACACGTCTCGAACTATAGAGTCTTTGTATCAGTTTACTTACCACAATCCATTCAGCAATATTTTCATAAAGCTCTGGATTAAAGATTGCTTTCTTTAGCCTAGCCAATGGACCATCTGCATCAACAAGTCTACATCTATTAAAGACATCACAGTAGCCCTTGAAATCATTGCAGGGTGAGCCAGGCTGCAGTGTGATGGTAGTATAATTGAAGTATGTGTACCACTTCTTCGACCCAGTACTAGCACACGTTGATGGGTTATCTGTAAAAAGTACATTGAAACAATGAAGCTTTGTAAGAGATCAGAAAGTATACAACCAGCTGTTCTGTTCATAACTGCACATTAAATAATTAAGCTAATAATTATTACTTGATTTTGCATTCTCTGTAATATTACCAAACTGCAGTCCATAAAGCAAAACTTTGCTGTGGCCCACAAAAATGCAATGGGTTCACTTAAGTAACAGAGGCAGCCCAACATCAAAAGCGAAGATATAGCAAGTACAATTTATTAATTCGCTCGTGTGATACAAATATTGCTGGCAAGACCAGCATTTTGATGTCCTTGTGATGCAGTGCAGAAGGCATATGAAGTCTTAACACAAGAAAGGCTATCAACTCAGTACTGCCCTCTAGCTATGTGGTAGAGTTCAGGATCTGTGTTGCAGGATTTACACTTGCAAAGTTGCACCCTATGACTACATATGATAGTACAATGATGCTCAAATAAAGCATTAATGTTTTCTCCCCCTCACTAAAGACTCACATTATTAATGGGCTGAACTCCACGGCCAATATACATTCTTCATGCGTGAGCCCACAAGGAGTGCTAGCTATAGAGGGCATCATAGCTGTGCCTCACCTCATTTGACAGCAGCAGTCACTCTATACAACTCAGATGCAGGAACCTTTACTGACATATTTTTCCCCACCCTTAACACAGTCACTGAAGTCAGTTAGAGAATACTAGCTGCTGCTTAACTGAGCTTAACTAATAGCACAAACAAGGAGTCAAACATAGTATCCTAAGGTCTGTATGATTTAAAGCTACACTGTGTAGTAACTTCAGCTACTGGTCTTTGGTGGGGTAGCCAATTTTTTCCTAATTCCATGTTATTGTCCATTTTAAATGAAAAACATGAAATGATTGAACTAGAAGAGAGTAATGTTGACATTGATTTCTTTGGACCAGAAACACTAGAGGGTGAGATATGAACAGCAATAAATGAGAATGGAGGAAATAGTGAAGATCTTTACTTTTCGGAGAATAGCCATAGGGCCTCATGTTGATAATAATAATCACCATAAGAAAGAATCCAATGTTCTGACTTTTGTACAATATATTTGTTTCTATATGCTTTCATGGGATGTGGGCATTGCTGGCAAGGCCAGCATTTGTTGCCCATCCTAAATTACCCTTGAACTGATTGGCTTGCTTGGCCATTGCAGAGGGCAGTTAAGAGTCAACAACACTGGTGTGGGTCTGGAGTCACATGTAGGCCAGACCAGGTAAGGATGGCAGATTTCCTTCCCAAAAGGGCATCAGTGAACCAGGTGGGCTTTTACGACAACCGATGATAGTTTCGTGGTCACCATCAATAAGGTTAGCCTTTAATTCCAGATTTTATTTATTGAATTTAAATTTGAACCTAAGTCGCCAGCGAATTTGCCTGGGCCTCTGGATTACTAGCCCAGTGACATTACCGTGACGCCACCATCTCCTTCTAAATTAGTGTGATTGCCTATGCATCGAAGGTCGTATTGAGAATTGTAATAATGAGTGTGGGTGGGAAGGTGCAGAACTACATCAAAGATGACCAGTTTGGATTCCAGGGAGGGAGAGGGATGAGTGTGTTACTCACAATAAGTGCTTGTGGTGGAAGAATAAGTCCAAAGCTAGTCTTTTTCCACAAGTTGGTTTACTTTTGAGACAGCTCTTCAGTGTAACAGACTTCCTAGTGCCTCCCACAGCAGAGTGTTCCAGCTGTATCGATTGAAATTGTTTTGATGGGAAAACCAATGCCCATCACCTGTTTTAACTAGCAATTGTCTTTAACAATGTAATTGCTATGCAGTGTAATTACTGATACATTGACAGATTCCCTTTTCTTTTTAAATTAAAGCTTTTGAAATATTAAAGAACATTCTTTTCTAAACAAATGGAAGGAAGTAAAGTCGCGTATTTTAACATTTACAGATTCCACATTTCCTTTACCAAAAAAAAATGTATATATAGCAAAAAAATGTAGGTTTTTGCAATTATAACATAAAACGCCCCTCCTCTAATACATTTAGTAATTTCTTGGAGCAGCAATTCTTTTTGTAAAAGAGTCTGATATTTGGTGACTTGTGTCAACTCATTGTATCTTAGAGATCTCCTCTCTAACATTTATTTTATGCAAACTAGGTCTACTCTTAGCCTTTTTGCAGTGACACCTTTCATCGAATGAACATTATCCCAAAGAGATTGATTGTCAACATAACATTCTATGGGAAAACTTTTCTCACATTGCTCCTTATATATGTCAGTATATTGGATAAGTAAACCCCCATATCTATCGCTTCTACTAATGCCAGCATTTCAACAGCTAAGGTGCTTTTCACTACCCTTTTTATTTTCTTGGCCTCCCAAGCCAGCAGGCAACATTTATCATTCTTTGGTACCAAGAATATGACAAACCCTTCTGTGCTAGAATATCCATCTGGAAGATTAGCATGTGAAGCATCGCTAAAAATGACCAACCTCATATCTTCTGGTCCACCCAAGGCTGGAAACTGGAACGTGCATCTTTCTGAATTTAATTTCTTTAATGTTTTATTTGCTCTCAGAACTTCTCCAACCGTAGCATGTTTTATCATAGTACCCAGCTCCAACACATCATAATTAGTGTCCGGTCTGGTCTAGTCTGAGTGCACAACCAGTTCAACTGCCCAATCAAACTTCTCAATCATTCTGTTTCTTCCTTGGGAGCAGGATCCTCTTTTTGTGAGCATCTACCCCAACTTATATGGATGTGATTAACATTTTCTAGATAAGATTGTTAATTCAATGTCACTCCTGACTTGCTCTGCTTAATGTCTAAACCTATGTATTTAAAGGCCCCCGAAGCTTGACTTCCAACCTTGAATTCCTTCTTTATCTTCTTGATTACCCATTGCTCAAATTCTACAGATCCTTCCCATAGGAATTCATCAGCATGCATGATAAAGATTCCTGCTAGTTTCTCCTTATGGTACCAGTAGAATATCACGGGGTCTGCCTTTAACTGAATGAAGCCTGTTTTCAGCAGGACAGACCTCACAGAAAAATACCATACTTTTGACACATCATTCAATCCATAAACACACATGTTCAATTTCTACAGCTTTCCTTCTACATTGCCAGCTTCTTTAGGCGGTTTCAAAAAAAACTTCTCTTTGAAACTTCTCCCCGTGCAAAAATGCAGCCTTTAGACCAATCAATTTGCACTCCCAGGAATATGATGCTAAAATGGCCAAAACAAAATCTTCAAACTCACTTTCCCTGCAGTAGGCGAGTCCACCCTGACATACTGATCACTGAGTCCTTCTTCAAATCCTCGGGCTACTAATCTCGCTTTAGCCTTGTACGTGCAGTCGAAGTACCTTTTCTGTACAGATCCACCTGTGAGATAGGGCTAGCTGTCCTCTCATTATTTCAGTATATACTCCAAATTCCTTCTAACTTCCCAACTCTGTCTTACTGCCTTTATCAGCTTGTTTTCCAATTTACTAGCAGCTACTAAAACCTCTTGATCATAAGTGCTTCTACTTCTTTTGACGTTCCTAGTTTGTTCTATAGTCCTCATTCTTGTCAAGCTACAACCTCGACTCGCATTCCTCTCTTTCTGGACTGCTACTATATGATCTTTCTCCCATGCGAGCAGAATTCCGTTAACAAGTCCGTGATTTTTTCTTGGGGTCACAACCACTTTCTGGTCCACTGTCAGAACTCATATTGGGCTTCCACATCTTTACCCTGGTTTGCCAATCAATGGGTCTTATCTTCTGTCCTTCATCCTGCACATTTAGCCAATGTTTGTATTTACCAGTGGCCTTTCCTGCTCTCCCTATCATGGTGGCATCCCTCTACACTGGCCCCTTCTGGCATCTATGTTACCTTTGTTCCTACTTTGGATAGCTGCCCTTTTGGACAAATAGCCTTATCTTGTACCCCAGTGTTACTTTGCTCATTGTCAGTCAACCCTCTATCTGCCGTAGTCTGCTCCTCATAACTACCTAGTGTGTGTATGTGAAGTGCACGGTGCTTTTTCACTTTCTATGTCCTGTTCAGAACCTGTAAAGGTATAGTCAATGCCAATTAACCTCGAAGAATGTACCCTAACAGTTTGGTTGCAGTGTTGCACAATTACTACTTCTTCATCACTCCCCATCACCTTTCCACTCTTTGCGGCCTTCTCTTTTGTAGTATACCATATTTTCTTGTCTAAACTGTATTCCTGATGGTCTGATGCGGTGCCATAGGGCTCGCTGAATTTTCTCCAAAACCTCAGCTTTAATGAATGCTTTGCATGGAGGCAGAAAAGCTTCCAGATGAGCAGAAAAAATGGAGCTAATGCTAGTCCCTTCCAGAGCAGGGAAAGCATCTGATAACACAGAAGGCAACTTCGGATTTCTTCCGTACACCAACCGGTATGGGCTGTACCCCCGGACCATTTGCAAAGAGTTCTTTGTGCACACTGCCCATGCCTTTTACAATTTGCATTCTGGTTGATCAGCCAATATTTTATGTAACATGTCATCTATCACCACATAATTTCTCTTCCAAAGACCATTACTAAACGGGCTCTCAGCTCTCAAATTTAACACATCTCAAAATTCCTCATTGGCAAATTCACCACCATTATTACAGAATCTCACAGTGCAGAAGAGGCCCTTCGGCCCATCGAGTCTGCACCGGCACATGAGAAACACCTGACCTACTTACCTAATCCCATTTACCAGCACTTGGCTCATAGCCTTGAATGTTATGACGTGCCAAGTGCTCATTCAGGTACTTTTTAAAGTATGTGAGGCAACCCGCCTCCACCACCCTCCCAGGCAGCGCATTCCAGGCCATCACCACCCTCTGGGTAAAAATGTTTTTCCTCACATCCCCCTATACCTCCTGCCCCTCACCTTGAACTTATGCCCCCTTGTGACTGACCCTTCAACTAAGGGGAACAGCTGCTCCCTATCCACCCTGTCCATCCCCCTCAATCTTGTGCACATCGATCAGGTCACCCCTCAGTCTTCTCTGTTCCAACGAAAACAACCCAAGTCTATCCAACCTCTCTTCATAACTTAATTGTTTCATCCCAGGCAACATCCTGGTGAATCTCCTTTGCACCCCCTCCAGTACAATCACATCCTTCCTATAATGTGGCGACAGAACTGCAAACAGTACTCCAGCTGTGGCCTCACCAAGATTCTATACAACTCCAACATGATCTCCCTACTTTTATAATCTATGCCTTGATTGATAAAGGCAAGTATCCCAAATGACTTTTTCACCACCCCACTAACATGCCCCTCTGCCTTCAGAGATCTATGGACACACATGCCAAGGTCCCTTTGTTCCTCAGAACCTCCTAGTGTCATGCCGTTCATTGAATACTTCCTTGTCAAATTACTCCTTCTAAAGTGTATCACCTCACACTTTTCAGGGTTAAATTCGATCTGCCACTTATCTGCCCATTTGACCACCAAGTCAGGAATGTCAGGAATTTTGTTGGTATTCCTAATTCTGTTCCCACCCATTTCTCCATGACCTTATTGACAATAGTCCATTTGTCTTTACTATGAATTATAGTGGACAGGCTAAATCTGGTTGCCATATCTATGAAGTGTAGTAAAAAAAAATCCCTATCCTCATCCCAAACTTTTAAGTCCATTGCCGCTGCATCATTAAATTCCCTGGCTAGTGGCAAGCTCACAACAGGACGCAGTGGTGTCCTGCGATATTTAATACAAATTTCATACTGAGCAGTAATTTGCTCAATAAAGTCATTGCATCCTTTATCAACCACTCCACCATCTCACAGTAGAGTTTTCAGTTTCTGTGACGCCAGATGTACAAACTGTCTACGTAACTTCCAAATGATCATCTTTTTGTCTACCAAATTCTTATTTCCAGAAGTTCATGAAACTTCATGAACTTCTTGATGAGAAATATCTGGCTTCCTTAGTGGCAGGCAGTAATGGCCTGATCAAGTAAAATGTAGATCCACATTTTTTCCAAACACAACAGTTCTATCATTCTTCATGTCTAGTGTCATCTGAGCCTTTTTCATCACAGATCGACTTAACAATGGTGGTATCTCGCTAGAAACCACGTCAGTACTGATTAACAGACTGATCGCTGCTATCTTATAAGGGAGAACTACCTTTTTGGAGGATGTTAATATGTTATCACCTCCAAACCTGAAGCAGGTAGAGCTTTCATCCTTCTCAACCTTCCGCCAGTCTGCCTCATCGAGAGACTCCAGCTAGCAGTTAAGCCAATCCATCCCACACACTGTGGAGTTCAACTGCTGTCTAGAACTGTACAGTTGAAGGGACCGACCAAGATACTCATCACTGGTTTCAAACTCTCAGTGACCAACACAATTCCATCATGGCAGTCACCATCTGCATTTTCAGCCTCAGAAGAATCCATCTCATGGGTCACTTCAAAAACACGATTCTTTTGCTGTGGGCAATTCATCGCAGAATGAAACTGAGAATCACACCAAAAACACCGATTAACCATTCCCTGTGCATATTTTGGGTTTAAACACCTATGGTCACTGTCACAGACTTTTGTTCCGACTATCAAATTGGCTAAGGTTATGACCATTTTCAGGCCTCCTGTCATTAACGCCGTCTTTGTATTGGAATTTTTATGGCACAGAAGGAGGGGGCCCATCATGTCTGTACTAGCTCTCCAAATGAGCATCATGACCTAGTGCCTTTGCCCTATCTTTTCCCCATACCCCTGCACATTGTTTCTGTTCAAATAATCATCTAATGCCCTCTTGAGTGCCTCAATTGAACCTGCCTCCACCACACTTCCAGGCAATGCATTCCAGACCTGAAACACTCGGTGAAAAAGTTGTTTCTCTCGTCACATTTGCTTCTTTTGCAAATCACTTTAAATCTGTGCCCTCTTGTTCTTGATCCTTCTTCTCCCTATCTACCCTGTCCAGCCCACTTTTGATTTTGAACATCTCGATCAAATCTCCTCTTAGCCGCCTTCTCTCCAATTAGAACAGTCCCAATCTCTCCAATGTATCTTCATAACTGAAGTTTCTCATCCTGGAACCATTCTTATAAACCTCTTCTGCACTCTCTCCAATCTGTTCACATCCTTCCTATAGTGTGATGCTCAGAACTGTACACAATGCTCCAGCTGAGGACTAATGAGTGTCGTATATAAATTCAGTATAACCTCCTTACTCTTGTACTCTATGCCCCTATTGATAAAGCCAGGATACTATATGCTTTATTAACTGCTCTCTCCACCTATCCTGCCACCTTCAACGATCTATGCACATATACACCCAGGTCTTTCTGCTCCTGCACCCCCTTCAAAATTTCACCCCTTATTTTAATATTTGGTCAATCTCAAAATTCGGCCATCATTGAATCCTCCATCCGTTGTTTCACGACATAGTTGTTCATATTTGCTAAGAAAGTGACTGGGAATGACTGTTTCCCCAGAAATTCTTTTAGGGCAGCAGTCACTTGATCTAGGAGAGAGTCTTTCCCATGGAATTGAATCCCCATCAGTAATAAAAGTCTATCAATGTGGAAAATGTGAGCACAATCCAGTAATTTAAATGTCAATACCAACTCTGAAAGTTCAAGTTCAAATCTCTGTAGTCTCTTACACCATTTATCAAAATCCATGATATATTCTTCCATGGACTGATCATCTGTTTTCCTGAATCTATCAAAACGATTATCCAAGTTTCATACGCTTCCAATAACTCATCCTTTTTGTAAAACTTATCCAAAAATTGTAATAGAAGGGTCACTCCCTTTTCGTTGACCAAGTCATCCACTTCCATTTATGAAAACACTTTACTGCTAATCATACACTTTTCTGGTAATGATAAAGCCAAGGAATACCTCGCTTCCCATAAATTAATAATAATAAAAAAAATTTGAAGACAGTTGCCAACTAGAAAGCTGAATAAATAACTCAGGAAGTGGCTTGTGAAGCTTGACTTGGGAGTGGTGTTTTGCATGGATGATGGATGCCAGACTTGAACCTTACGGAAAGAGGAGACCAGCTTGCTAAATAGCTTTGAATTATGGGTTTAGAGGAGAATGGAAAGGATCAGCTGGACAGAAAAAGTAACAAATGATGAGATGCTTTCTTTTTATTACTCATTCTATTATTCATTCATGGGATGTTGGCATCACTGGCTAGGCCAGCATTTATTGCCCAACCCTAACTGCTCTTGAGAAAGGTGATGGTGAGCTGCTTCCTTGAACTGCTGCAGTCCATGTGGTGTAGCTACAGCCACCATGCTGTTAGGGAGGGAGTTCCAGGATTATGACCCAGTGACAGTGAAGGAACGATGATACATTTCCAAGTCAGGATGGTAAGTGCATTGAAAGGGAACTTCCAGGCGGTGGTGATCCCATGTGTCTACTACCCTTGTCCTTCTAGATGGTAGCGGTCATGGATTTGGAAGGTGCTGTCCAAGGAGCCTTGGGGAGTTGCTGCAGTGCATCTTGTAGATTGCACACACTTCTGCCACCGTGTTTTGGTGGTGGAGGGAGCGAATATTTGTGAAGAACAAATGAACAGAAATTTACTAAACATAATTAGGAACAGACAGAAAGCCTGGGTAGGAAACACCTTAAGAGGAAATGGACTATAGAGGGATGTTTTCTCAGAAAAAGAGGAAGAGGAAGGAAGAGAATATCAATGATGGATAGTTTGAAAATTGAAGGAAGTTATTGGCAAATGAAAAGACTGGCACAGGATAGACAGACATGGAAAGGCTACTATGAGCCGAGGGCCTGCCTTTGGGCAGAGCACAAATGATGATGATGACAACGACGCATTTTAAACACTTTACAGAACCAGCAGCTGAACAACATAATGTGCCTGCTTGAATCAAGTTTTGGTCCATAACTACCTGAAAATTGGGGCTTTTTATCATCTCCAATTATCACACAGCACTTACGTTTCTCCATACAGCAAACATGGCACAATTCTGTTTCATCATCCTCACTTGAACAGGTACACTCCATAAGCTTGTACTTCTCACAGATCGATCCAGAGCATTGCTGTGAGGAAGTGATGGATATTAAATATTGTTGAGTTGAAATATTTGTTAATTACAACAACAATTCCTACATAAGCAAATGGATCCATCCAGAGAGAGAAATAATTCTTGCACTGTACATGTTGCTCAGATTTTGGAGAACAATTGGTTTTAGAGGAATACTGAAAATCAATTGATTTTATTTAGATTGAGTACTAAAATTTCTGGATCACTTATTTAAAGAAAAATGTATTTTAAACTATGTAAAGTTACTTCAACACTGAAAAGAATGAAGTGAGCAGTTTATTCACAACACTTCATGAACCGAGCATTTAAAATTTAGTTCACAGCACATTATAACATTGATATGATCCACAGATAAAAATCATAAGCTATTATTCAGATATTCCATTGAGTGACCGAGAAAGTTCTCATGTGCAATTATTCTCAAATACATATACTAAAAATATTTAGAATGCATAAACAAAGCATTAATAACTTCTACTCTTCATGCAAGACAGATAATACCTAATTAAATGCACATACAAATCCTACCCTGTCAACTATATACCTAAACTCAATATTGTCTATAAAATAGTTGCACCTTCAACTGCTCATAGACACATTCAGATTAAGATTTATATACACGCGTAGACACACAAATGGGTCACTTACTCCTTTAATGCACACTTGGGTTCCCCTATTACAAAGGGTAAAGTTGTCTTTGGAATCAGATGTTGGACATAGAGCAGCTCCACCATTACATTTCCCTTCCTTTGCACAATCTGACTCATTACGGCATTTTTCATCAGTGGGCTTAAAAGTGCACCCTCTGGTACAGCATGGTCCTTGACTTGGGCTGGAAAAAAAGGCCAGCAGAAGAAAATACTTTTAATTCTAATTTATTTTAAAATATTCTCTGTGCCACATACAATATTTATAAACCCTAAAAAGTAATTAGCACCACTATATTTGCTTCCTGGCTTATTTTGCCACTGCAAAAAATCCTCCAAAGATACCCAACAGAAGGCAGAAACAAAGTTCATTAATACTTTAAGATGGAAATAAAGGAAAACGTTCATTTAGTTCCCATTCTTCAAAATGAATTCCACTATATATTACTTGAAGTTAGTGTAAAAACAGAAAGAGCACCATTGGCTATTTTGTAACATGTTGAGATTCTTCTAAAGTAATTGAAATGATGGAATTGCTATGCATCTCCATTTTACTGTAGGCCCAAACAGGAGAGCTCGAGATTTAAGATTTCAACAGATCAGCAAGTGCAACTGTTCAAGCCTGTATTTCAATCATGTCGCTCGATTAAAGTCTAGCTATGGTTCAAAAGGGAAGCCAGCATCCATATGGATACAATGCCACATGAGAATCAAGACAGAACTTCATAATTAATCAGCTGGCATTTGTTGCTGCAATTCTTGTACGTTGCTTTTTTTAGAAAATCTTAACCATAAAAATGTGAAGGCCAGTTCCCAAGTATTGATATTTTTTGCCTGCTAAACTCAGCATCTTCTCCCTTACATCATTTCAAAATAAAGTAATACTGAAGTAAATTCATTTCTCACTTCCTCAAAGAATGGGTGCCAATACTATACAAGATGATAAAAATTGGCCATCTACACTCAGCAGCTTGCCATTACTCAATTATTTATGCCTGCAAGTTTAACTTTTCAATGAAAAACTTTGAACTGTGTAAATTCAGGATCTCCTGCAATGAAAGCTATGTTGTATTATTGGTAAAGGTTAAAGTTGGTGTTTATTTCAATTTCTGCTGTGGTAGATGTTCAGAGGGGGACATATTGTCTGCCCTCCTCCCTCCAGCAGTCAAACATAGCTGTTGCTGTTGGAAGGCGAACCATGGAAAGCAGTGCCAGTCTGAGAAATAACCAGTAGCAAGAAAACACTAGCACTGAGGTTTCATGTGGTATAACACACCACAGTTACACTGATCACAGTCAGACAGTTAAATTACTCCTGGTATTAGATAAATTCACTGCTGAAACACCTAAAGGCAACATTTTACCAAGATCACCCTAGATTAACTTTCCATGTTAGACTTATTAATAAACCAGTTCTATGAAATTTTCACCACAGTATCGCAGATGAGCAGACTTTACAATTTTAAACTTGATTGAACTTGGAGAAACCTTCTAAACGCACAACCATTGAACTGGACATGTCAGACTTCAAAAGCTGAAACTCAGGATGTTAAGCTTCAAAAGCTTGAATCGCTTTGGCAACTTAAAATCCCAGGAGAATTTAACTTTTTCAGTTGCTTGGACCTTGGATCAAAAATGAAACAATTTTTTCCAATATAATTAGGTTGCTGTCTAAGCAGATCTTAGCAGTAGGTTCCTTGCTGTATCCTGCTTGGGCACTTGACAATTTAAATTGAAGTTTAAATCATAATAGAATTCTCCTTCTCTTTCCCTCTTTCCTCCCAATTGTACAGATTATTTTCTTTTAAATCTCTATACATAAGGATCTGTTTCAAAAAACAGTTCAGTCATTGTAGCTGTCTCTCAGTCAGTCAACTCCACTCTAATCGTACACTGAGCCTTGACTATAGCATTGGCTTTCTGTGCAGATGAGGCAGGAAAAGCCAAAATGAAACCATTCAATACAATGTTGCTAGCAACTTAACTGTTGTGCTTACCTGCACTGTTTGTTTGGTTTAAGCTTGCATTTCTTCTCTTCTGCCTCATTTGCATCATAGCAGCATGCATCTCTGCATTGGTCACTGTAACCACAGTCACATTGCTCCCCGTCTTCAACTAAACCATTGCCACAAATGGGTTTGCCAGATTCTTTTAAAAAAAATATTTTCCAAGTTAGCATCAAGATTCAGTGCATGAGTGAAGTATCTAAACAATTCAAATGCTACTTCTGAACTTACAACAATGAACCAGAACTGAATAGTCACAATGAGTAATTCATGACCGAGTGTTGGAAATTGAAATAGGAATGTTGCATTAGCTGAAAACAGAGTCAAAACTATCAAACTCAAATAGAACATTTAAAACACCACAGGTTATTAGTTAGCTTCCTACAAATGGAAGCCGGGTAATGCTTAATATTTTATTTCTGGTATAGAACTGTACTATTAATAAGCAGGTTACCATTTTTGTTCAGCTGCTGTTTTATACTTACCAACAAAACAGTTGTTTCTTTTCTTGTCAAGGACCTGGCTGATGTTTTTAATGCTACAGGTAGAGAATTTATTGTTGTTCTGCTTATCACCAGATGTAGCTCGCGCATACATAATATAATTGCCTTTTTCTTTCACTTCCCCAGACTTGGATTCTCCTGGGGTACATTCAGAGCCAGAATCATGCTGAGGAGATAAATAGAAACAATAGTATGCTGAATTTCATTCACAGCTTGTAATATAATCAAGATAGTCTTTGTACTCCTGCTCACTGTGAAAGATACAACAGATGGGCAAGTTCCAACAAAAAGCCACCAACATTTCTAATGCACCACCACAGAATAAACTATAGGGAGTTTGAAAAGCTGACCCAATTTTTTCAAAAAGTGCAATAAATATCCATGCAAGCCATTTCTCCAAATACTTTTGAACTTCAAAAGCTTAACCCATTTCACATTTTTGCAGTGTAACTTTTATCAAATAAAACAGCTTAACTAAACCACTTCTCACGCCATTTCTAAAGGCTGCTGGTTGGAACTAGATCAGAGGCCAGCACTAAAACCACACCCTCAATGTGTCTCTCCCTCCCCCCACCCCCCACCACCTTAAACCAATTTATATTTCTCCCTTCTTCTAACTATGCTCCAGTTCTGCCGAAGGGCCATGAAGGCTCGAAACGTTAACTGATTTATTCTCCGCCGATGCTGCCAGACCTGCTGAGTTTTTCCAGGTAATTCTGTTTTTGTTGCAGAGGCCAGCACTGCTCCCTAACTGCATGCATCTTGTCAAACAATGGCCCAAATCATCCAATAGGCAGCACTGTTGCATGCATTGCCTCTGCCACGAAGATTTTCCCGACACAACACAACAGCCCACCTTTTCCAGAATCTTCTGACCCTGGCTGATACAAAAATGGGCAGTGCAGTGTTGCCTGTCTAACACCAGTAAGTGGAGTGGAGTCAGGGGAAAGGAGAGGACATGGCCCTTACTGTAATCTGTTTAAAGGTCCAGTCTTTTAATAAACAAAGGGGCAGGTCCAGGGTTCAGCAGGGGTTGGTGGGTCAGTGGGGTAGTCAGGTCGGTTGGTTGTAGAGTTAACTGGCTGTTAGGCTTGGTTTTCAACCGCCTGTGTGCGTGCCCATGCGTCAGGACTTCCACAGCGTCCTGGCATGCATCTTCTGTCAGACATCAATCCAGTCTCCAATGATCCGGAGACAGGAATATTTGGGCCATTATCTTCACAGAAGTTCAACCTTCTTAACCAAGGGCTAAAATAGAGGGAGACAGCCTCATATACCACACTTGGGGTGATGGGGGTGCACTCCAAGTTAAGAAGAATCTAGGACCACATCCGAATTCTGCATTAATCTGTGCTTATTGTGCAAAACCTCTTGTCTTTGAACTTGCATCATCAGTTCACACATCAGCTGACTATTTCAAATTTTTTTTTAGTATATTGAGTGAAAGGTAGAAAAGAAGATTGGAGAAGTACAGATTCTAAAGCATCATACTTTTCTATCCACTCCCCTATTAACATGGCTTCTAATAATAATCGTTGTTACTAATTCTCTACCCACTAATACTCCAAAGAGAGAACAAAGTATCTTTTATCTCAAAATGCTGCCTGGACTGGATGGGCACAGGCAGCCTTGCATTACCTATATACATGCACTCCCATTTTATCACACCTTCAACACCTGCCTATTATCATATGTACTCTTTTTAGCTAACTTGCCATCAATAATATGCTATGCAGTAAACAACTGGCATGTGCTCTGTGCATTCAAACTCAGTCACCCACAGTCTTCCTCTCAAGCTTTTCCCTCCAACCAGCTGTATCTCGACCAAAAATTATTTCTTTGGGCAATTGAACTTCTCCAAAACTAACCTATTTCCATTGATTATTCTCCCACAGAGAATTCTGTACTACTAAGCCAAGCCAACTTGATTGTAGAGTCAAGTTGAACTTTAGGATTTGAGCACAATCCTGGTTGACACTCCAGGGAGTGCTGTCTTTCAGTTGGATGTAAAAGAAATTGCAATTATTTTCCAGAGAGGGTGTTCCCGCAGTGTCCTGGCTGACATTCATCCCCCAACCATCAAAATCAGATTTGCTGTCAATCGACTCATTGCTGCAGGCAAATTGGCTTCATTATTTGCCTACAAACTAGCCATTACTACACATGAAGAAAACAAAATGCTTTGGGATATTCTGATGGAATGACAGGTATTTAAACATAAATGGAAGTTCTTCTATCAGTTGCAACAGAAGTTCAATTAAAAAGTAAGGACCTTTCTCTCCATTACCTTCCATCCTAAGGCTGTGTTAAAACTGTTCAATGATTTGGATCACACACTAAACAAATAATTTTGGCATTCCTGCCACAACCACCCCACAATCTGCTGTTAATTTATAATCTACTGCTAACATTTGCAGAAGGAAAACTTGCTAAACTAAAACCACAACCCCTTACTCATTTCTCCTGCCTACCCAATAAACCTGGAAAAACTCAGCAGGTCTGGCAGCACCTGTGGAGTGAGAAACAGAGCTAAAGTTTCGATTCAGAGTTGAGTCATACGGACTCGAAGCATTTCGGTTTCTCTCTCCACAGATGCTGCCAGACCTGCTAAGTTTTTCCAGCATTTTCTGTCTTTATTTCAGATTTCCAGCATCTGTAGTATTTTGCTTTTATCTAATAAAAGCTGTTCTGATCTCAGCTAAAGTTTCTGTTCACTCTTGTATGTTATATTTATTAGGGGTGTCCATTCTACTGATCATCCAAGATAGTACTTGGTAAGTGAACTGCTACTCTTTTGCAACTTGCATAGATGTTTCTAATACTTCAAAGCATTCTTATTTTTTGAAGGCTTCATTTCTGCAGCTTTCACACTCCTACTTACTCTGTGGCAAGTGACCCTCATGTCTTGATCTGAGTACCCTTTCAGTTTCCCGTTTCTTTAGCAGTGCTAATTGTCATATTATCTATCTATTCCACTAAAAATACTGTTTTCTATATTAATACTCAAATTTATTTTCTTACGTTGGAACGCTCCATCTATATAGTTAATTTATTGACTGTTTATGAGATGGAAAGCCAGATATTTTTGAGCAATTTAAGCAAAAACTCTAAGCTATTATCCTTAAACATACACATGCAAGTCTTGCACCTAACACATCCAACTCACTTCCAAGTTACACATATGCAAAGTGCAGGTCGCACATGCACCTGATTGCATGTTTACAAGACAAGTTACTACAGCAGCATCTTAAGAGCACTGTTTTAAACAAGCTTCTGCGGCAGCAATTCATCTATAATTATGACCTGTATAACTGACCACAGAATGAGCAAAGTCCACAGCACTGTCTCACAGGGAGCAGATGAGGCGAATCACAGTCAGAAAAAGTAAATACTGTAGGTACTGGGTTAGGACTCTGATGAAAACTTGAGATGCAAACCCGACCTCCCTCTCTCCACAGATGCTTCCTGACCTGCTGAGTGTTTCAGCATTTGTATTTCTGGATCAAATTTCTGGTTAAGTCTTATTAGACATTATGCTGACAAAGAAACAGCCCACGTTAAAAAAAACTGCACTTCAGTAGCATATAGCTTTCTTCAATAATTAAGGATTAAGATATATGCACTCACTTACTGATGATATTTGTGTTAACTTGTATAACACTCCAGTCATTCTAAAAGTATAATTTCCAATTTAATGCAAGAAATACCTTGGGAGATCCACTACTAATTTAATTACTGGCTCACTGATATTTCAAGCAAAATGATTAGGAATCAAATTTTAGTTACAGTTGGCTATATTGGTTTGATACTTACTGGAGAGCCAAAGTTGTGGCCTACTTCATGAGCGAATGTGATGTGAGAGACTTTAGGAGGGACATGAGAGCCATAGTTTTGAACAGTGATAATTCCAGTATTGAGGGACTTCTTCTTGCCATCAGAATAAAGTTTGCTTTTTTCACATATCCCTCCAGAGCTTCCTATGTTGAGAAACAGAATACAAATGGATCAGTACTTAGAAGCACAGGAAATATTTTGATTTGCAACTTCATCTGAACCTATGGGAGAGACATCCACTTTCATATTGCTGTTGGATTGTGAGCCAGTGAAAGAAATTGTGAGAGACAAGGAGAGATATTCTGTACAATGAAGATTTCAGAACAATTTTAGGAAGGCCATCCATCTCTAAAAACTGATATATAACCAGGAATCTGGTTACATTCCTTATTAGTGCAGCAAAGTTATTAGTGCAGCAAAGTTAACAATTCCTAATAATAAAGTTCTTTGAATAATCAGTGATGTCTAAAAGAATGCTCATTTTTCTTTTATAATTAACAGCCATATTTCCCCTCTCACTCTGAAACCAGTTCGATCTGGAATACAAATGATACTAAACATACACAATTCCTGTATCATATGGAGGTACTGCAGCTCAGGGAGGGTATATTGTACTGTGGGATATTATTCTAAAAGTGCTAATATATTATTTTGCTGCATATTTTTCCCCAGATGTATATTAGCCCATTTTCACAAGCCTATAAATATCAAATTTATAAATATCAAATTTCCTTTTCAAAAAATTCACTTCACTACAAGGTTTTCTACTTTCTAAAGTGGTGCTGTAAATGGCTCTCCTTTTAGTTTAAAAAAAAAGAAGTGCCTTTAAATCTCTCCTATGATGTCTCAATAACTTTGATTTTCTTGGCTACATTTTCCAGTGCAGTATTTCACTTGCTTGGATGGTTCTTATGTCATTCATATCCATTCCATTAAAGGACACATGTTGCTGTCTACACTATTTCTTATTGACATATTAATTAAAAAAAAGTATAAGCTGCTAGTCCCTTTGTGCTATGTCATGGGATTCGAGCTGCCGCATTACCTACTGTTTTCTGGCAGGATATAGGAGCAAATGCACTATGGAACAAATTGAATGGCTTCACAGTGAGACGGAGAACATAGCCAAGTGTTTAAAAATTACCATCTTTTGAAGTTACTAGGTATTAAAAATTAACAAGACTTGGTTAAGTACAGTAGGTTTAGACATAAGGGCAAACATATTCTGTCAAGTGGCCACTCACTCACTTAGGCCAACTATTTATTCCTGCATATCCACTATCATTTGACTTTGAAATTAAATATTTGGCTATTTTGCCACATATTTTTTCTGAATGTATGGGGTTCTGGTATACTGCAGTGATTCAACATATTTCGAGGCAACAATGCTACAATGGTAGCTGTTTGTCGCAACTTTATTTAAATTTTTATTCATCTAAAATTTAGAGTGATCAAAATAATTTTATTTATCATTGAGAACTATGATATAGATTCATAAATTCCCACATGATCAATGCTGGTGATGGACGGAGAGAGTCGTCAGAGTTAATTTTACACCACTTCAGTGGTCAGCGGAAGTTTACCTTAGACCAATTTAGGAGCATCTTCCTACCCTGTCAGGGGAAAGTGTAGCACATGCAAAGAAGTTTACATGTTAGCATTGTTTCCCGATTGCTAAAAGATGTGAAAGTAGAGAAAGAAACACCATAACTGTTTACAAATTAAACCTGGTCAAATACACCAAAAGCATGGAAACAGTTCAATATGAATAAAGCATACAGAAATTCAAATAGCATAAACTTACAGGTTTTTAAAACCATAGCTATTAAAAGATTGTCTCCAGGTTTCCTGCTGTGATTCAGGATACCCGGTTACAGCCTTCAATTCAATCACAAAAGTGCATCAGCCTCCATTATTTCACATGGGGCAGACAATTTCCTTAGTTTGCAATATGTAATAAAGCTTCAAAGAATGGCTTTACAATTTCATTATACTGTACGTGACCGTGACACTTTAAGGATCTCTTCCTGTCCACGATGTTTTCACGAGTTAGAGGCATAAGTCCAAAACATCACTAAATCTTTACAAATACTTGGTCTTTTACATATCAATTAAGCTCAATTTATTATTCTCTTCTGGGTTAGAATTTTAGTTCATTTTATTTTTGAAATGGGGGAACTGTTTCCAAAGTTCCACATTTGATTTAAACGAACATGAAAATGTAAGGCGTGTTACCTTTACTACATCAAACCCAATATTAAAAGCTTTATTTAAATTATGAAAAATTAAAATAGAAGTTACTTGAGTAAACTACAGCAAAAGCCCAATATTAAAAAAAATTAAAACTATGAAAAATTAATAGAAATGATATTTTCCTTTAACAAAGACTACTATCATTTATCACATCATTCTATAATTTTTAAACTGTATACTTTGGTCATTTCGATTGTCAAAGGCGGGTGCTTGTTGGGAGTAACTAGTGATTTTGCTATTTAATTCAAAGAACCCAAGTTATTGGAAATAGCAAGGTCTGCAAACATTTACCTGCTGGTGCACCAACCCAAGCCAGTCCCAGAACACCATCATCAAAATCACGGTCTGTGAACACATAGGCTAAGCAATAATCATCATGATTCTGTTCTGAATTGAGTTCGAGGAATTTCTCGACACCAATGTTTGCAAACCGAAATGGGTTGCTTCTATCTCGTTCGTCATTTGTGGTGTTGATCTGAAAGGCAGTGTTATTTATCGTGTTAGATAACACATTGGAGGAGAAAGGATAAATTGTTTGAGGAATATACTCTATCTAATGTGTTAAATGAATACATTAAACCATTTAATATTCTCCTGTAGCATTGCTCACTGACCATAAAAAACCCTGCATTTTTCTGAAACTATTTCCACTTGACTGCCAAACCTAATCCTTTACACGTGTGCATCTGCCTATCCATACTTCGACTCCTCTCCCTCTCCAAGGATTTCAAGCCTTATCTCACTTGACTGTGTGTATTTATTTCATCAAGTCATTCTCTCTCACATTCCGTAAGTATCTTCCCTTTCCTCTGAAATGGTGGCAGGCATGGGTGGGAAGAGGAGCAGAGGGAGCACTCCAGGGAAATTTAAGCTATCATTCATTTGTCAACCCACAATCATTTTTTAAAAATTCTGGCGTCAGCCAGTTACTGCTCAAACTCAGCAATTCTGAATAATTTAGCAAGCAGTTAGGAATGGTGTGCCACAGTCACAAAGTGGTAGGAAGAGGCAGGCCAGAGCTGAAGCTGGACGCCAGCAAACAGGTGCACACTTTCACTATTTGTAGGTGGCACATAGGAGCACAAAAGAAATTGAGCATGCTCAGATCAGCTATTTGAGTCCTTTGCCAGGCTTAAAATGCCAGCTTCCCAATGATCATAGCTGCAAACCTCTTGGACTCTTTGGGGCACAGGCAGAAAGGTTGGAATATAGCTGGATCCAAGAATTTCAACTCTAGCTGTAAACAGGAGGTAAACAGGAGGCAAGTTCAAGGCCCTACAGACAGAAGATCCCTACAAGGGAAAGGTGAAAGGCTTGGAAGATGGGACATGTTTTACAATTTTCTTTTTCAGAAATAATTTTATGTTTAGTTAACAATTTTACTTTCAAAGAACATACGTACAGTAGGATGGATAAGGAATCAACTGAATGGACTCAAAAAAAAAATTTCAGGAAGGTGATTGGAATTCTAGTGATACAGAGGTCTGGTGCATGAATGTGTGTGTACTGATTGTCTACTTTTTAAAGAGAAAAAATTATCCATCAGCATAGTGTGTGTCCTACAGACATAATGCAAACTGAATTAGTACTTACTCGTACTCTCTTCACCATAAAACTGATATTTCTGATTCCGTGAAAATCCGTTGTCTGGTAAATTGTGTCAATTGCTTTGACGTGACTGGAAATCTGGAGATGAAATATACAAGGAATTATTTTATTTCTAATAATAGCTGCTGAAATGAGATAATTCTCTAGCACTTAAACACCTCAAGTAGCATCCAAAAATGGCAAGATGTTTTTGAAAACTCTAAAGAGTTAAATGGTCAAAACTTCAAAAGAGTTAACTGTATTTAGAACAAGCATTTTTAAAATTCAATTTGCTATGCCTGGCCCTTCTCTCAATTACAGAAGACCAGAAAAATCAAAAAATTCTGCTGCGGCTGTCAAAGTATAATTAATTAATCACGAGCATAATAGTATATTTTGAAAACTGAGAGAACATCTGACAAGTTGCAAACTTTATCCAAACTGAGGTCAGATTTAATAACCATTATTTAAATTTATCTTGCAGAATTTACAGAAAATGTTCTTTCAAAATGAATCTCTTTTCATAAAATTAAGTCCAACACATCTTGGACCTTGCTGTAGCAATCTAACTTACAATGGCAAATGATACATTTGCAACCAAATTAAATAAAAATCATGAAAATCTTAATATAAAAGTGACACGAAACACAGAATGTAGTGATATTCTGGCATTAGTTCCAATAGTACTCCCAAGGGGTACCATTTAGCCATATCATTAGGGTTTGCTCCAGGAAATTAGTCCCTAAATGGTATGTAAATAAATTAGGGATGAGCTCACTTAAGAAATTAACTCATGTTAAGTTCAAAAATTCATTATAGGTGCTTCAGAATGACTGCTAATTGGGCAGCATTTTTATTAATTATTTTCAACAGAACAAGAAGCTTCCATTGGTTGGAGAAACATTAGTTAGAAAGCATAATTCAGTGATGGAGAAGGAAGCATCACAGCTTTAATGTGTTCAACTGAACTGACTTGTTACTTGTGTTTGGTAATTCACAGCCAATTTTGAATCATTTCTAAAACTGTTCTCAAAAGCCAATTATGTGAACCCACACATTTGAGTAAAGTTCCAAGGAAGCCTTTTTTTGACAGTGATAAATTGCGACTAAATTCATAATATACCCATAAACATTTACAAAAAGTCAGTCCAAAAGACTGTAAACCTAGGATTAAATATCAAAACATCTAAAACAAGCCACATAAACTGAAGAGTTTGATTTTATTACATATAGACACATTTTTAATTGGAATAATGATTTAACTCTATTTCATACCTGGGCCAAAACTGCTTCTCTTGAACTATAGTATTTAAAGAACAGGTGATCTGTTTGAATAAAGAGCTGACAAGTGTTTTTCTCTTCTGGAGCTGCACGACGCTTTCTCAAAATAACTGGTTCATAATTATGTTTGTGCTCAAGATCCACAGGTTTCTGCAACGAAAGGCAACAGTCAAACAGAAAATAGAGTGTTGATGACAACATGCCTGTTTCAACAATAGAAAATTCCACAACAATACTCAATTTACTAGTCCAAAGGGCAACCATAGCTGTAAATGTCTCACTGGATAGGGGAAACACTATTTAAATGTATTTGAAAACGTACAAAGAAATGGCTTTCAACCTGCATACATGATTTGAAACGTTAAGAGGTGAAAAGAAATCTAAAAGGGCAACTAACGATAATTTATTAAACCATTAGAAAGAACTACTTTCAGCAACTTCACCTGCAAACTGATAACAGTCATAAACCCACACATAATACATTCATGAGTACCATCATTTAAAGCTTATCCTGTAATACTCAGGGAAAGGTGCCAGCCATTTTATCATTTTGTTTACTGGTAGTAATTTATCCTTTCTTCATTGCAAAGAGTTGTATATTAAAAGTTCCACATCTTTAAAAACCAGTGGTACTAAACTTAATTTGCATCACCTCCAACAGTATATGTAAAAGCACACAGAAAAAAAAAACATATACCTAATTTCTAAGTTTGGAGACTCCAATTTTGCAATAATACAGTTAGACATGTTTCAGAATGGTACGGTTTCATATGGCTTCCATGTCAAATCTGTATTAGAACTCTCAAGATATGATGACTTTCATGCCTTTAGGACATCATTTGGGAGGAAAAAATGATCCTGACCTGTGGGTGATGGGGATGAATCAACTTTAGTAATTCAGCCAGGATTTTTCCCCATTTCCACCACCCACCCCCACACGCCTCCACTAATTTTTGACTTTAGAAACATCTGCTGGCCTGTTTTGCGCACTGCTTTGTTGCTAATGTTACTTCAATGTTCACTGTTCCTCCAAAGTTCCAAATACACACCCTTCATTCATCCTGCAGTCCCACTGTGTAAATCTTTGAGCCATCTCCCTCTCTCTTGTACATTCCCATAGTCTCAAAATTACATTATCCCTTACTTTCCCAGTTTCCCAAACCTTCAATGTTTTACAATTCAAGCCTAGCGTAGCCCAATCTTTTCAATGTATTTTAGTCTTATATCTTATTCTTTTCAATTTTGGTGACATTGTACACTTATGGTCCAAGCACATGCCTTCCATTTGTCAATGAAAACAGGTGATTAAAAAGACAAACTAGACAATCTGACTTCCAATAAGTGAAGCAAATTCATTACCAGGTGCCCGCATGACCCAGCAAAAAAATCCTAAGATGTAGATTTTCAACTGATTATAAGCCACAAAAATCATTAGAATTCTGCAATTTTGAATTTACTAGCACATTATTACCATAAAAATGAACAGAAATAACCCATTTTTGCATTGATGATTTCACTTGCTTCTGAATAATAAATACTTTCAGAATTTTGGTTAATAATAGTACATCAATATATGCAGGGAATTCCTGCTCAGAAGGCCTGCATTTAATATTGCAGTTTTCACATCCTCAGGCCAATGAAAGTACTTCACCACCAAGGAAATGCTTTTTAAGTGTACTCTCAGTTGTTACGTGGAGAAATATGGCAGCCAATTTGAATACCGGAAAGTCCCACAAACAGCAATAAGATAAATGGCCAGATAGTTTGTTTTGGTAATGTTAGCTGAAGTATAAATGTTGGATAGGAGACCACATCATCCCTGCTCTTCTTTGAATACTACCATAAGATCGCATGCCAAATCAAGTCAGCAGACAGGGCAATAGGTTAACATATCATCTGAAAATTGACACCTCTAACAGTGCTCTCCCTCAGAACTGCACTTAAATATCAACCCAGGTTACATGCTCGGGACTCTGGAGTGGAAAAGTTTTACTTATAAGATTTACTTATTTCATTCAGTGCAGTATGGATTAAATATATGGTACATCATAATTGAAATTTGAATTTTAAACCAGAGATGTGGGCTGTCATGCAGCCAGCTCACCTGTGGTGTGGGTTCTTCTACAGCTGTCATCTGGTACTTCTTCATTCTTTCAAACACTGAATGGTCAGCACAGCCTCCTTCTGGCCCATATTTGTGAGGGTATTCTAGGGGAAAAAAACAAAGCAGAGCAAATCGTTTAAACCTGCAGACGTAGTCTACCATAGGCATATAGCATATTGGTTGTATCAATAAGTCTACCTTCTTAAAATGTTGTTCTTGGCATGTGAGCTTTGTTGGCAAGGCCAGCATTTATTGCCAATTCTTAATTGCCCTTGAGAAGGTGGTGATAAGCTGCCATCTTGAACCTTGGCAGTCCATGTGGTGTCAGTACACCTACAGGACTGTTAAAGAATGAGTTCCAGGATTTTCACTCTGCAATAGTGAAGGAACAGCAATATAGTTCCAAGTCTGGATAGTGTGTGGCTTGGAGGGGAACTTGCAGGTGGCGGTTTCCCCATGCGTCTGCTGCCCTTGCCCTTCTAGGTGGTTGAGGTTTGGAAGGCTCTGTCATAGGAGGTTTGGCTGCAGGGCATCTTGTACATAGTACACACTGCTGCTGCTGTGTGCCGGTGATGGAGGGAATGAATGCGGTGTTGATCAGTGGACTGCTTTGTCCTGGATGGTGTGTGTGTGCTCAACTGCTCAGTGTTCAATTGTGTGTGTGTGTGGTGTTCCCATGTATCTGCCGCTCCCCTTGTTCTTCCAGGTGATAGAAGTTGCGGGTTTAGAAGGTGCTGTCGATAGAGCCTTGGTGAGTTCCTGTGGGGGATCTTGTAGATGGTACACACCACTGCCACTGTGCACTTGTATAGAGGGAGTGACTATTTAAGATTGTGGATGGGATGTTGATCAAGCAGGCTACTTTGTCTTAGGTGATGTCAAGCTTCGAGTGGTGTTGAAGCTAAACTCATTCAGGCAAGTGAAGTGTACTGCGTCACACTCCTGACTTGTACCTTGGACAGGCTTTGGGGAATCAGGTGGTGAGTTACTCACAGCAGAATTCCAAGCTTCTGACCTACTCTTGTAGCACAGTATTGATATGGCTGGTCCAGTTCAGTTTCTAGTCAATAGCAACCCTCAGGATGTTGAGAGTGGGGATTCAGCAATGGTAATGTCATTGAAATGCAAGGGGAAATGCTTAAGATTATTTCTTGTTGGAGATGGGCATTACCTGACGCTTGCATAGCACATGTTACTTGCTACTGATCAGCCCAGGCCTTGCTACATATGGACATGGACCACTTCAGTATCTGAGGAGATGCAAAAGATATTGAACATTGTGCAATCATCGTGAACAACTCCATTTCAGGCCTTATGACGGGCAGACGGCCATTGATGCAGCTGAAGCTGAAGTGATTGACCTCCAGCAACCACAATCATCTTCTATTGCGCTAGTTATGACTCCAACTAGTGCAGAGTATTCCCCCTGATTTTCATAGACTTCAGTTTTGAAAGGAGTCCTGGATGCCACCCTTTTGTCAAATGCTACTTTGATGTCAAGGGCAGTCACTCTCACCCAACCTCTGAAATTCAACTTTTTTGTCCAAGCATGTACCCAGGCTGTAATGAGATCTGAAGCCGAGTGGCCCTTGTGGAATCCAAACTGAGAAACCGATGAGCAGGTTGTCGCTGCATTTGCTGCTTGGCAGCACTGTCAAAAACATCTTCAATCACTTTGCCAATGACTGAGAGTAGGCTGATGGGGCTGTGAATGGCTAGACTGGATTTGTCTTGCTTGTTGTTGTCAGGATGTCCCTGGGCAATTTTCCACATTTTCGGATAGATGCCAATGTTGTACTGGAACAGCTTGGCTAAGGGCAT
Source organism: Cetorhinus maximus (assembly GCF_964194155.1). Classification (NCBI taxonomy): domain Eukaryota; kingdom Metazoa; phylum Chordata; class Chondrichthyes; order Lamniformes; family Cetorhinidae; genus Cetorhinus; species Cetorhinus maximus. The sequence goes on along the minus strand of NC_135904.1, from coordinate 20,171,055 downwards.
GGCTAGTTCTACAGCACAAGTCTTCAATCCTACAGCCAGAATGTTGTAAGGGCCCATAGCCTTTGCTGTGTCCAGTGCCTTTGGCTGTTTCATGATATAACCTGGAGTGAATCAAGTTGTCTGAACACTGGCATTTATGATGGTGGCAACCTCCGGAAGAGGCAGAGATGGATCATGCACTCGGCACTTATAGCAAGAGATGGTTGTTGATACCTCAGCCTCATCTTTGCACTACCATGCTTGGTTTTGTCTGGCCTCATCCAGGATGGGGACGCCTGTGGAGCCTCTTATTCTGGTTAGTTGCTTAAATGCCCACCACCTATCACAACTGGATGTGGTAGGACTGTAGAGCTTTGGGCTGATCCATTGGTTGTGGGTTCAATTTCTTATGCCTGATGCTTTGCTGTTTAGCATGCATGTAGTCCTGTATTGGAGTTTCACCAGATTAGCACCTCATTTTTAGCTAAGCCTGGTGCTGGTCCTGGTATGCTCTACTACATTCCTCATTGATCCAAGGTTGATCCCCAGCTTGACAGTTACAGATTACGCTTGAATACAATTCTGCTGCTGCTGCTAATGGCCCAGATCGTCTCGTGGATACCCAGTTTTGAGCTGCTAAATCTGCTCTGATCCTATCCCATTTGCTAACAGGGTGATTCCCTACCCAGAAAACATTCTGTGCCCTTGCTACCCAGAGTGCTTCTTCCAAATGGTATTCAACATGGAGGAACACTTAATTCGTCAGCTGAGCAAGGGTGTTAGGCTGTAATCAGTGGGAGGCTACTTTGTCCAAATGAGGTCCAGAGTCAATGTTGAGAACTACCAGGGCCACTTCATACCAATTGCATACCACCGTGCCACCATCTCTGGTGGGTCTGCCCTGCTAGTGTGACATGACACAACAAAGAATGGTGATGGAGTCGTCCAGGACATTGGTGTCTTTGTTGTTTCCGGTGCCAAGGTCATTGCGGGGTGGTCCGTCCAGTTTCATTTTTAGTTAACTTTCCCGTAGCACTTCAATGCAATTGAGTGGCTTGACAGGCCATTTCAGGGGGCAGTTAAGAGTCAACCACATTGCTGTGGGTCTGTGGTCACATGTAGGCTAGAATGGGTAAGGACAGCAATGTCCTTCCCCAAAGGACAATAGTGAAACAGCTGGGTTTTTAGAACAATCCAGTAGTTTCATGATTATTAATGAGACTAGCATTTTATTCTAGATTTTATTAATTGAATTTAAATTTCCTCAGCTGCTGTGGTAGGATTTGAACTCAACTGTCTCCTGTGCATTAGTCTGGGCCTCTGGCTTAGCCCAGTAATATCACCACTTTGCTACTTCCACCATATTAGCAGCCTGATCGGGTTTTTTGTTGTAATTATAAGTTACAATTTAATGAATCATTGCAAAAACAAAATTTTTGTGCTACTGACTTGTCATGGAACAAATTGCAGTTAATTTAATAAGCCACTAAATTAAAACTTAATTGATGGCTCCATTCAAAGTTCTCAATGATTCACTCAAAGCAAAGGCAATCATTCCACACTTATGTCATAAAACATGTTTCTTCAATTCAAGATTTTGGCATTCCATTAAGAAAGTTATTGAAGTAGAAACAGTACAACGCAGAAATTAATTTGAGATTCATTTGCCCCCGCTAATTTAGATGGGGGGGGGGGGGGGGGGGGGGGGAGATATGGTGGAAAGAATCATAAGTTTATTTTGTCAAGGGGCATGAACAATTTACCACCCTCTTTCTTGCAACACGCCATACGTTGCACATACACAGACATTTCTTCAATTTACCAAGGTGGCATCATTTAGGAAGCAGATCCCTTAAAGGGGGAGGGGGTGTATAAACCATCAGAAGGGATACATTCGAGTAGTGTGGGAAGGGCTCCTGTACCTGGGAATAGATTTCCCTGCATAAAGCTTAAACCAACTAAGTGTGTCCTGCAGAGGAAGTCTAAAAGATGTACTAGCTTGAAGTTAGGATTTAAACGGAATGCGTTAGTGTTGTAAAAACTGTCTAGCATAATGATTTGTATTAGATTTATTTTGCTGCTTTTTACTGTAGGTGATGAGACAGTACTCTGCACACAGTCATTGAATTTTTCCATTTTGCAGGGAAAAGCAACAAGTGGTGGATGTTCCACATTATTTTGGAGAAGAACAGCATGTCAACTTTGACATGCTGGAATCAATTGACTGGATATGTAGAAGAATTTCCATCTAGTGGATGCACGTTCAGTATTTGAAACCTGTCAGCATTTGAGCTTAAAGCTTGAATTCTACTTTTAAATCCTTAGTCTAAAATGTGCAAGTTTAGCGCAATTCCCTGCCAACTGTTTTACTCACAAAACAAAACATTGGAAATAGGTCAGCAACAACGTTCCCCAAATCAAATGCCTTAGTAGTCCTCCTTTTAACAAATATGATTGCTTAAATACTATAAAAAAAAAAGCAAGTGAGGTAAAGTAGCTGTACAATTCAAAGACAGTGCAGAATGGTGGGGAAAAGCATGCATAGTCGTGATACCCCGTGCACTCTCACAGGTCAGTTTGCTACAGGGAAAGACTGAAGTCTTTAAGTCTAGAGCTAAATTTATCAGCGTAAACACTAAGAGCCAGCTCACGAACTCTAGTTCCCGAGTGTCTGCGTTACAAAAATCTGAACTAACACAAAGCCAATATAAGCACTGTTAGTAGCAGTGTCAAATTTCCACCTCACATGTCAACAAAATAGCACAAAAGCAAAACACTGAGGGCACTGGAAATCTGAAATAAAAACAAAATGTTGGAAGTACTCAGCACGTCAGGAAACATCTGTGGAGACAGAAAGAGATAATGTTTCAGATTGATGACCTTTCATCAGAACAGGGAAATGTTAACTGTTTCTTTCTCAACAAAATAACCTGCCACCATTGTCTTTTGCCCCCATAATTGACAATATTTAGAGATCTTAGTTCTGTCCTGAACCTTCTAATTTAAACACAAGTTATAATCATAGCATCTTAAAACTACGCTAACTCCTCTATATCAGCAACTGAGACAAGCTTTAGCAGGAAGAAAACAAGTGTAGGATTTATATCCCCACACAAAACTTTCATTGTAAATCTCTTTAATATTTGCTGCCACACAAAGGCAATGAATGCACTTAGAATTACAACTTTTATTGCCATTATTTAAGGATTGCCATTTATCATAACATTCATTATAAGCAGAAGATATTGCTCAACACTACAATGTTCAACAAAATCTGTTGCATTCTCTTAAGTCAAGCTTAATTGTACTTATCCTAATTTTCTTCACATCATGGACCCAAATGTTCTTTCAGCAGTGTTAAAGGGAAGGTTTATCATCACCTTGTTGTTACAGTTCTCTTGCACTCCCCTTTCACACACATACACATAAAACAAGTGCTCTGTACATTGCTCTCTCTGGCTCTTCATACTGATTTGCAGCCTTCTGAGTAGCTCTATCAACAAAGCTAACATTTCTGAACAATCCTTTATTATAGAGCGCCAACTGGCTCAAGAGGCTAACTCCTGATTATGTTTATTACAAATATTTCAAATTGACCCTGTATACATATCCCATTAGTGCGTATAACTCTATATCAGTTTTACTTTCCGTATTTAAAATTATCCAGATCGGACATAGGTTTTTCAATTTGACCATTCTCTTTAAACTCCCACATTGAAAGTGCAAAATCATTAAAAGTAACTGGACCCCAGCACCACAAGGATAGCTTAACTCATCTCAAATGTACTCAAAAACATTTGCCACGCCATTAATTTAATACATAATCTATGAAATCCTCCCTCATTTAGGATTCAACAACTATTTCTTCTCGTGCACCTAGATTGGGAAGTAGGGTAAAGCAGCGATTGGGGTATGGGTAAGAAGTCATCGGGATCAAGGTGAGAAAATAATGGTCCTTTTCTCACCCTGGATACAAAAGTACAGAATGACTCCAAAACAAAGTTGATAAGTGGGCTTATGAAGTCAGCAGATAGACAAAGTAATGGAACATATCACTGTAGAACTTGTTTATTAGTATAGAGACACACAGGCAAGTATACACACAGGAAAAAATGCAACTCTAATGAGGTAGAAGTCTGAAGATCTCTCAGACCCCAGCTTGAGAACTTATGCACTGGAGCAACATTACACTATCAGTTAAAACAACTTTGTTTTATATAGTGCCTTTAATGCAGAGTCACAAGGTATATCCCTATCTCTCCACGATTCAAAGCACATGAAAAAGAAGTCCTTTAACATTGCTATAACTTCAAGAGCCAAAACACCTCCATAGGGTATGCAATATAGATTGTGGATCCACAATGAACATGTTTACGTTGAATGAGCAGGTCAAATGTCAATAGATTTGCAGCTGCATAACGTGCATTATTCAATGAGTTTCCTTAAAAATTAAATATATCCAACGAATCCCCAAATGTATATAAGTGTTAAACTAAGCTAGCTCAATCATGATCTGACATAAGGATTTCTAAATCTAAAGAATGCTCTTTACTTGAACACCCATTGATCCTTCATTTATGTGAAAAAAATGTCTTTTTCCTAGCATTGTAATGATCCATTTCCTTTTAGTTGTTGTTTAGCTCTTACTAAAATTAGACTGTTTCACACCTTAAAATGAACGCATTGATGCACAACATATTTTACTTGCATCAAAATGACGTGAGCAACTTCAAGAACATTTGCAAACACACTGCAAGGCAAACATCGGCAACAGAGCAATAGATGGGAACTTTTTGTTCAGCAAAGATCTCTGCAATCATGGCATACAATACTCCTACAGGAATCTGCAACCCTCAGAAATAAATTACTCAACATTTACCCTCAGAGCATTTCGCCAAGGCATATTTTGGAAATTTTAATTTTAAAAATGTCACCCTTTGGACATTTTATCTAATTAACAGTAGCAAGACCGGAGGTTGGTTGGTTAATTAAAAGATGAAGCTCTTGGGGAATTCAGGGCAGCTGCCCTGAATTCCATAAGAAAATGCAGGTCATCATTTCAATTTGATGACAGTTTAATCTACTATCATGTTTCTTTTATGTGCTAGTGATTCTTTAGCTCATTTTCATTCATACCTGTTAAATTTTAACTTCACTGCGACATTCACATTGATTGGAATGTAAGTGCAGCACTAAAAAGTAATGTTACATAAAGAGCTTCCATATCCTGGGTTATGAGAAGGCAATTTAAATGAGCTAGTCTTATGTATTTACATACAAGAATGGAGCTGTTTAATCCTAAGAATTTGCACATGCTTCAACACTTTGGTTACTGTACATTAACTTCAACTCAGCAATGACTGGCCCTTGCATGTGAAGTTAGGAGATTGGGTGTACTGTACTGTTTGATTTCCCACTCAACTGATTACAGCAGTCTACATAGTATAAGAACCTACAGGTGTTGAGCCAAATCATTTAAAATCCACAGCATATTAGGTTACAATAATGCAGGACGTTGCGGGTGCTAAGCCTGTTCTGTGCATCTGTACATACAAACTGAGCAGGTGTAAGCCATTCAGCCCCTCGAGTCTGCTCTGTCATTTATCATAGCTGATCTGAGAATAACTTGACATCTGCATCCCACCTACCCCCGATAACCTACCACCCCCTTGCTTACGAAGAATCTATTCACCTCTGCCTTAAAAATATTCAAAGACTCTGCTTCCACTACCTTTTCAGGAAGAGAGTTCCAAAGACTCACGACCCTCGGAGTGAAAAAATTTCACCTCATCTGTTTTAAATGGGCGATCACTTATTTTTAAACAATGACCCCTAGTTCTGGGTTTTTCCACAAGAGGAAACATCCTCTCCATATCCACCCTGTCAAGATCCCTCAGGATCTTATATGTTTCAATCAAGTCGCCTTTTACCCTTCTAGCCTGTCCAACCTTTCCTCATAAGACAACCCACTCATTCCAGGTATTAGTGTGGTAAACCTTACCACATCCTTCCTTAAATAAAGTGATCAATACTGTACACAGTACTCCAAATATGGTCTTACTAGTGCCCTGTACAACGGAAGCATAAACTCCCTACTTTTGTATTCAATTTCCCTTGCAATAAATGATAACATTTTATTAGCTTTCCTAATTACTTGCTGTACTTGCATACTAGCCTTTTAAGATTAATGCACTAGGGCAGCCAGATTTATCTGCACCTCAGAGCTCTGCAATCGCTCACCATTTAGATAATATGCTTCTCTTTTATTCTTCCTGCCAAAATGGACAATTTCACATTTTCCTACATTATACTCCATTTGCCAGATCTTTGGCCACTCACTGAACCTATCTATATCTTTTTGTAGCCTCCTTGTGTCCTCTTCACAACTTACTTTCTTAGCTATCTTTGTGTCATCAGCAAATTTAGCAACCAGCCCTTCAATTCCTTCATCCAAGTCATTTATATAAATTGTAAACAGTTGAGATCCCTGCACTGATCCCTGTGGCACATCAGTCATTACATTCTGCCAACATGAAAAAGAACCATTTATGTCTACTCTCTGCTTCCTGTTAGCCAGCCAATCTTTTATCCATGCCAATATGTTACCCTCTATGCCATGAGCTTTTATTTTCTGCAATAACCTTTGATGTGGCATTTTATCAAATGCCTTGTCTAAGTACAGTGCATCTACCAGTTTCCCTTTGTCCACACAGCACATGTTACTTCCTCAAAGAACTCCAGTAAGTTGGGTAAACACGTTTTCCCTTTCACAAAACCATGTTGACTCTGCCTGATGACCTTGAGCTTATCCAAGTGCCCTCCTATAACTTCTTTAATAATAGCTTTTAACATTTTCCCTAAGACAGATGTTAAGTTAACTGGCCTGTAGTTTCCCGCTTTCTGTTTCCCTCCCTTTTTGAATAATGGAGTTACATTTGCTGTCTTCCAATCTAATGGGACCTTCCCTGAATCTAGGGAAAATAAAAACCAATGCATCCCCACTATCTCACTAGATGCTACTTTTAAGACTATAGGATGAAGTCCATCAGGACCCAGGCTCTTGTCAGCCCGCAGCTCCAACAATTTGACAATTGATGTCATGACGCAATGACCCCTCATGACATTAGACCAGAGACAGACAAGTAGCCAGTAAATTCAGCGGCACAAACCAATGGTAGTTGGGAAGACCCAGTACAACTGGATCTCCATTGTTGCTGAATTAAAACAAAATTCGTAAATTTATCATTGGTGGTGTCAGCTGCATAGGACCTGCTAGCCATACTGTAGTGGAACTGACAGAATACATATCCTTTAATACAGTAATTGTCTAATACAGTTGAATATATGTCATTTAAAAGGAAATACTTCACTGCTGTCTTGCAAAGGCATATGCCCATGCACTTATCCCAATGGGCAGTTCTCAAACTATTCCTAATCCAACATACACAGCAATCCTCAATTTTTCACTAAGTTTGGCATGAGCTCTGCTGTTAGCAGTCTATCAAGAATAGTATTGTTTACTTGGGGCCAATATAACAGACCCAACCCTTAGTGAATCACTGCTCATACATTCAAAAATAACAAAAGTAAAGCCACGCAATCTGCAAAATCATGACCTAAATAGGCAGATACAGAAGCTTGCAGCTTTAATTGCATGTGAATGAGAATAACACTACTTATGTAACACTACCAGATTAGGTCAGAGGTTTCCTCTCAATTATTGAAAATGACCCACCATTTTAAAGAGGATACAGAAAGATCTGGGATTCACATACACAAATCTTCTTTTAAAATAGGTGACAGGACTGAAGCCATTGTTTTTGATCCCTCCTCTAAACTCTGTTCCCTCGCCACCAACTCTCTCTTGCCCCCTGGTAACCATCTGAGACTAAACCAGGCAGCTCACCACCTTGGTGTCACGTTTGATCCAGAAGAGATTCCAACCACGTTCACACCACCACTAAAACTGCCTATTTCCATCTCTGTTGTATTGTCTAACTTCACCCCATCTCAGCTCATCTGCAGCTGAAACCATCATTCAGCATTTGTTACCTGTGGAATTCACTGTCAATGCATCCTGGCTGGTCTTCCACATTCTATCCGATTTAATCGCAAGGTCTTCCAATACTTTACTGCCCGTGCCCTAACTTGCACTAAGACCTATTCACCTATTACCCTTGTGCTCCTTGAACTACATTGGCTCCCATTTGAGCAATGCCTAGATTTTAAAATTCTCATTTTTTCCCCCCCAAATCCCTCTATGATCTCACCCCTCCCCATCGCTAATCATCTTCAATTGCACAAAAACATCGGAGACATTTGAGCTCACCCAATTCTGATCTCTTGAGCATCTCTGATTTTAATCTCTCCATCATTGGTGGCTGTGCCTTCAGTCACCTAGGCCTGAAACTGTGGAATTCCCTCCATACACCTCTCTGCCTCTCCAGCATTTTTTCCTCCTTTAAAACATTGTTTAAAACCAACCACTTTGATCAAGCTTTTGGCCATCTACCTGATTATCTCCTGATGTGGTTCAGCTGCCTGGGTGGCAAATTCAGCCCAGGCTTTCATAAAGGAAATCAGGTAAGCACCTGAAAAGGAAACAAAAATGCAGGGCTATGGGGGAAAGGATGAGGAGGTGGACTAACTGAGTTACTCTTGCAGAGGGCCAGCATTGAATAAGATGGGCCAATTGGTCGAACACAGGAGGGAGTCGTTCCATGATCAAATGAGTTTGGATATGGACAGTAGTTTGGATGAGGTCATGTTTATCATGGGAGGCCATCTAAGACAGCAATGGAATAGTCAAGTTTCAAGGTAACAAAGGCATGGTTGAGAGTTTCAACAGCAGATGAGCTGAGGCAGGGTGGAGACATTATGAAAATGGAAGCAGTGGTGATGGAGTGGATTTTGGTTAGAAGGTCATCTCGGGGGCAAATATAACACCAAGCTTGGATAGTGGCCAGGAAGGGCTACGGAGAAAGAGCAGGACTAATTGGATAGTTCTTTCCAAGAGTCAGCACAATAACGATAGACTGAACAACCATCCTCTGTGCTGTATGATGTCTTTGCTTTAATTTGTAATGGGAATTACAGGTTTGCTTCCTATGAAAACGAGGCGCCAACGATTAAAGGAACTTGCTCAAGTAATCCAAGTCGATGCATTTTTATGACAATTGACAATAACTCCTCAAATTCAGAGTTGAAGCAAAATATCAGGAAGCAGCAACCCTCAAGGATAGTCAAATAGTCCACAATAGTCAAGCCTTGATAAAGTAATTGCCACATGGCATTTCATCACAATTCACTTGTAGCCAATTTTCAGAGCACTACATTCTTCCATTAAGGATCAATTATAGAACTGTTATTGACTGGTATTTCAGAATATAAAAAGAGCATATTTGGAAATAACAGAAAGGGCTTCATAAACATTTCCTTGACAAAATAATAAGGCAGGCAATTGTGAATACTCCCTTCCTGTTTCTGAAAAGTGAGCGATAAGAGCACACCCAGAATTTTCACAATCACGAGAATACATTTTAAAACAGTACTTCATTTTGAGCATTTTATTTCCTTAATCTATTTGTTGAGATGAGTACTCTACACCAGTTTTATTTTATAATTTGGTCTTCAACAAAAAATCTCTTTTTTCAGCAATTCACAAGAAAAAGATATGAAAAATGATAAGGAGAGACATTAGGTGTTTTTTTTTACTGCAGAGATTTTGGAAGCATGAAATGCTGTGTCACAAAGTGTATGTGCCAGGAACCACTGCATCTTTTAAGAAAACATAGACATTTATTGAAATAGTAAACAACAGAGGACTACAAAGAGAAAGCAGGACAGGGATTAAATTTTAATTGCATTAGAAAAGATCTGGCATTGACACAATGAGCTAAATGGCCGACTTCTGTGCCATGAAATTCTACGGTTCTACAATCTTGGGGTCAGCTGTTTTAAAATGGGATTCTGCTCACATGGATGCTGAAAGAAACCCTATTACACAAGAGAATTGATTTATGTATCAGAAGTACCTTTATGTTATCCCAATTGCAATTTATAAAGTTGAAAAAAAACCAAATTTATTGCCTATTAATTTATCATTTACTTCTACTCGTCTTATCTCAATTATTTTAATTTTACTTTTTAAATCACATACAACTTCTAAGAAAAAGAATCATTTTAGAAATATTTAACTTTGATGTCTTCTACAGTATCACCACTCTAATCATGTGTTTTGCACATGTATTGTGCTAGCTGAAACTCCTCTAAAAAGGCTGGCTTTTCAGCAAATTAAGGCACAATAGTCTAAAGTTAAGCATGGTTGTATGAAAGGTCAACCTTTGGTGCAAAATGTAAGTCAATTTAGAAGTGCCTTCTCACTTGCAGCAAGTTAACTCATCAGCGGTGGAGGAAAGGTTAAAAAAGTCAGTATTGAAAGCTTATATCTATGCATTTAGAGAGGCTAGCAATCCCTTGTGAATGACTTTTATCAAGGCATTGGTGAACTAACAAGGTAGGTAACAGCTGAGTGTTGATATGAAACAGAACAAGATATAGAGTATTAAAGCAACTTATGCACTGTATCAGCAGGTTTCCCTGTGGAGATGCTTATTGATGGGAGGGATCTCGACAAAGAATGGACACCTGAAGTAGCAAGTCTCCGTGGGGAGAAACCAAAATGGAAGTGACAGCAATCTTTGATTTATTGCCCAATGTATCAGTGTTACCTTAAGGAGGCTGGGCTGGGAGAGGAGGGGTTGAGGTGAAGAAATAATTGCTCTCCTGTACTGTAGTGAAATCTGTTTATCTGAAATAGTTATGAAGCCAAGTTTGACCTTTTGGCTAAGATCAAGTGTAGTCGTGAAGCGATGGCTATAACCAGTCGAGCCCCATACCATGGGGTACATAACACCGTTCGGGTGACGGTGAAGGATAGCGAAGGAGGGGCACCCATGGATCGGACCTTCTTCAGCAAGCGGATCCTGTTGAAGGTGTGTGGATTTGAAGCGGAGGAGATCTACTGCCTGCAAGACTTCCCCAGCGCTGGATTTTTCGACATGACTTTCAGGAGTGTGGCAGCTTGCGTCAAGTTCCTGAAGGTGTTCGAGGAGAAGAGAGACCAGCTGGAGATGAAGATCCTGATGGTGGAGCCGCTCTTTGCTCTGCTGTTGCAATGGGACCGTGTGGTGATGGTGCATCTCTACAACCCCCACATCCCTGTCGCCGATGTGCTCAGCTTCCTCGCCAGGTACGTCGACAAGGTTGGGAGCTGCACAGAGGTTAGAGACGCCTTGGGAATTTGGATATGCAAACGTCAGATCAAAGTCACGCTCAAGACTGATGGTAAGGTAGCCATCTTCCACCCTCCTTCCAGCTTCGCTATCAGGGGAAGCTGTGGCTACCTTGTCTACGCTGGGCAGCCAAAACTTTGTCGCTCATGTGGCAAGTCTGGTCGTGTGGCGGCCAACTGCAGCACCGTCCTCTGCAAGAACTGCAAACAGGAAGGGCACCAGACAAAGGACTGCAAACAGACTAAGTGCTGCAACCTGTGTGGCGAGGCAGGCCACCTCTCCAGGACCTGCCCCAAATGCTGCCTCACTTATGCACGGGCAGCCAAAGCCAACGAGGGGGAAGCAGATGAAATGCTTCGTGTCAATACTACTAAGGACACTTGCAACCCTCCAACCACCAAGGCCCCCAGTGAGAACAACGGGACAAAGGAGGGTACAGAGAGAGACAAGGTGGAGGAAAAGATTGAGGCAGCAGATAGCCAATCAACTGCACTGCCCCCTGAACCTCCAACTCATCAGGAGAGCGAATCAATGGAGGAGGAAGCAGCGGAAAGTCAGCAGGGGGAGTGGCAGCTGGTGAAGAGAGCCAAAAGGAAGAACAGGCTAAAAAGGGACCAAGCCACTTCCCAGACAAGTGGCAAGAGGCGTCTCCCATCCGACACGGATGACAAGGGCAGCTGCTCTTCGGACGAAGAAGTGCAAGGGCGGCACCTACAGAAGAAGCGGCAAAGCTCTAGGGAGTTGGAGGACGAGACACCCGAGCTCCAGAACATTGGAGACAACGAGGAGACCAGCGCACCCCAACTTTGCCCAAAACCCGAGAGGCCAGCACACCCCAACCCCAGGAATCTGGGAGCAGTGAAGCGCTCAGCGCACCCCAGCTCCGGGAAGCCGGGAGCAGCAACACCCCAGAGGGGGAGAGGATCGGAGAGACTTCTCCAACAGAGAACAATTCAAATCTCGTTCCTTGCACGAACCCCCAGATGTCACCTGAGCGGAACATCTCCAATGGGGTGGTTCAGGACAGTTTCCTCAGCCCATCCAAAGTGAGGCAATTTGTGAACACTATGGGTATGCAGGAGTACACCAAAGGTCTGGAACTCTCAAAGACAACAGGTTTGGTAAGAGACTAAATGCTTTGAAATGGGTGCAAAGATTGTATCCATAAATGTGCGTAGCATTAAATCTACTATGCGATGTGTTGCGACCTTGGGCTACCTTGCCAAGGTCAAAGCTGACCTGTTGTTTGTACAGGAGTGTGCGATACCGCACCTCAGCTCCTACAGGCAATGGTCACGATGGTGGTCCCATGGGCCATCAATTTGGTCGGGAGGAAACGACTCGTTCCTCCGGCCTGGGTATTCTGCTGCGGGAAGGCAACTTCACCGTCTCAGAGGTTAAGGAGGTGGTGGACAGGCGCCTCCTCTTGGCAGACGTAATGTACAAGAATGTTCCACTCCGGTTAATTAACGTGTACACCCCGGCAAAAAAGGGCGAGTGGCTGGCGGTCTTTCAGCAGCTCCCACTGCTGCTGGTGACCTCCAGGCCGGTCATTCTGGGCGGTGACTTCAACTGCATCATCGATGCGGCTGGACGATCCGGCAGGGCCGACAGCAGATTGGACGCTATGTCCAGATTCCTGATGGAAACAGTTAAGGATGCCAAGCTGCACGACGTCTTCAACAACCCTGCAGACGGAGCGCAGCGTAGATACACCTGGTCGCGGCCAGAAGGGTCCATCCGTTCCAGGATAGACTTCCTGTTTGTGCCCCGTGCATTCGCAGTCAGATCCACCGACATCAAGCCGGTGTTCTTCTCTGACCACTGCCTCCTACTGGCTGACTGTCACTTAGTGGAAGGCAAGCGGGTGGGCAGGGAGGCATGGAAGCTAAACGTGCAACTGCTGACCCCAGAGAACATTGAGGAGCTCGAGAGGGATTACAAAGGTTGGAGAACTGTGAAACCCCTCTTTGAGTCCCTGACACACTGGTGGGAAGCGACCAAGGGAAACATCAAGAGGTTTTTCATCCTCAAAGGCACCCAGAAAGCTAAAAAGGAACAGAGGGAAATGTCCCGACTCCAGAGAAACATGCAGAACCTGCTGCGGTTGCAGTCGATGGGGGTCGATGACAAGGAGGAACTCCAAGAGGTGAAGAGCCAGCAAGCCTCGCTCTTTGCCTCAGAGGCCTCCAAGATCATCTTCCGTTCCAGAGTCTGCTCCGTGGAGCAGGATGAGATGTGCTCACGTTTCTTCTTCCAAAAGGTACATAGAGAGAGCTCTGTGATCAGCAGCCTGAAGGAAGACGATGGCTCAGTAAAGTCATCGCAGTCCGACATCTTAAGGACCAGCAAATCCTTTTACGCCAGATTGTATGACGTGAAGCCCACAGACAGCACAGCCTCCCAGTCCTTCCTATCCTCTATTACGGAGGTCTTAGACGACAGTACACGGGAGAGCCTGGACAAACCGCTAACCTGGCGAACTGACTAAGGCCCTTGAGTCCTTCGAGAAGAGTAAAACTCCCGGAAGCGACAGCTTGCTGGCGGTGTTCTATTCGGCTCTGTGGGACTGGATCAGCCCAGACCTGCTAGAAGTGTTCGAGAATATGCTTCTGGCCGGCAGCATGTCAGAATCCATGAGGAAAGGCATCATCACCCTCATCTACAAGTACAAGGAGGAAAGGGAGGAAATTAGAAATTGGCGACCCATTTCACTGTTGAATATGGACTATAAGATTCTGTCCAAGGTCATCGCCAATCGGGTCAAGTCCGCTCTGGAATTGGTGATCCACCCTGACCAGACCTGCACAGTGCCAGGCAGGAAGATCTCTGACAGCCTCACGCTGCTCAGGGATATGAATGCCTATGTGCAGGACAAGGGTGTGGACACTTGCCTTATCAGCCTGGATCAGGAGGAGGCCTTTGACAGAATATCGCACACCTACATGGTGGATGTGCTCTCCAAAATGGGGTTTGGGGAGGGAATTCGCAATTGGATCCAACTGCTCTGCACTAACATCAGTAGCGCAGTCTCAATCAATGGGTGGGAATCAGATAACTTTCCTATTAAATCTGGAGTCAGGCAGGGCTGCCCTCTCTCCCCTGTCCTGTTTGTGTGTTGCATAGAACCCTTTGCTGAGTCCATCAGGAAGGATCCGGGCATAAGAGGAGTGACAATCCCAGGCAGTGGAGGCACTCAGGTCAAAGCCTCCCTGTACATGGACAAAGTCACTGTCTTCTGCTCGGATCCGCTGTCGGTGCGCAGACTGATTCACATTTGCGACCAGTTCGAACTGGCCTCGGGAGCCAAGGCAAATCTTGGGAAGAGTGAGGCCATGTTCTTTGGGAACTGGGCTGACCGATCCTTTGTCCCCTTCACCGTCAGGGCTGACGGCCTGAAGGTGCTGGGGATATGGTTTGGAGGGACCGGGGCATGCATTAGAAACTGAAAGGAGCAAGTGTCTATAGTGAAAAGAAAACTGGGCATGTGGGAGTGACGCTCCCTCTCCATTGCAGGTAAGAACCTGGTCATCAGGTGTGAGGCACTCTCGCTGTTGCTGTACGTGGTGCAGGTCTGGCCTATTCCAGACTCCTGCACGATGGCCATCTTCCGCTTTATCTGGAGGTCGAAAATGGATCGTGTCCGCAGGGATGCGATGTACAAGCCTCTAGATAAAAGGGGAAAAAACATGCCCAACATCGCCCTCATACTGATGGCCACCTTTGTGTGCGGCTGCATCAAGCTGTGCATAGACCCTCGGTACGCAAACACCCAAGTGTCACCACGTGCTGAGGTTCTACCTGTCCCCAGTGTTGTGAAGGATGGGTCTGGCCACGCTGCCGCGGAACACTCCAAGTAGTTGGACCGTGCTGTACCACCTGTCCCTCGTGGAAAAATTTATGCAGAGAAACACCTTTGACCACAAGTTCATCAGGCAGTGGTCGGCACGTAACGTCTTAGAGGCCCTGTGGGAAAAGGAGAGGGTGGATCCTGTGGGATGGTTCCCCGAGCAGACTGTCAAAGTCATTTGGCAGAATGCCTCATCGCCAGAACTTTCCAATGAGCACCAAGATGTAGCTTGGCTGGTGCTGAGAAAAGCCCTCCCCATCAGATCCTTCCAACACGCCAGGAGTCTCACCCACTCTGCACGTTGCCCTTGAGGTGGCTGTGGTGGGGACGGGACTGTTGTTCACCTCCTTGTGGATTGTGCCTTTGCAAAGGACTGGAGGGAGATGCAGTGGTTTCTGTCGAGGTTCATCCCGAGCAATTCTGTGACACAGGACTCTGTGTTCTACGGGCTGTTCCCAGGGACACACACCGAGACAAACATCAGCTGCAGCTGGAGGATCATCAACTCGGTGAAAGACGCTCTTTGGTCTGCCCGAAACTTGTTGGTCTTCCAGCGCAAAGAGTTGTCCCCGACTGAGTGTTGCAGACTGGCACATTCCAAGGTCCAGGACTATGTGCTGAGGGACGCACTAAAGCTAGGGGCAGCTGCCGCAAAGGCGCAATGGGGAAAGGTCGCTGTCTAAGGCCTTTCTGCCACAGTGCACCGAGGGGCTGGGAACTGTTGAGAGCCCCTCGGGCTGCACAGCTCAAAATGAATGTGTGCAGTGAATACTAATTGTATTGAAGCACCTCAGATTGCAACATGATGTATGTTGATAACTCCAATACCATTGTCTGATTGTCTGCATTGACCATTTTGAAATTATTGTAATATTCATTGATTGTATTGATGCACCTTGTGATCCATGCGTATAAGTTGAATCTGATTGTACTTTTGTGATGGTGATTTTGAAATGTTTTGGAATGTTCTTCCAGATATTTTATGAATAAAGTATATTTTTCAAATAAAAAAGTTATGAAGACAAGTTTGAAGTTATGATAAACTCTCTTTCAGAGATGGTTTGAGATTTGGATATGACAAATCAAAATCTACAAAATATTTTTAGCCCCGCTACATCAGTGTAAGCAGGGATCAATAAGAAGTTGCAAATCAGTTCTTTGGGTCAGGGTGTCAACAGATTTTTTTTTAAAGAATGCACTAACTTTTAAAAGAGACATTTATGATTTAGTAAGTATATGCCAGGTTCTGTAACTATTCTGTTTCCCAACTATGCTCGGATAAGAATAGATATAGTTATTAGGAAGTAAAATGATCAATTTTGACTTATTACAATAAAATACACCTTATGTTTCTAAAATAAGTGAACCTCAAATAAAATTTACATAATACAAAAAATACGTCCTTTGCGTCAAAAATATCTTCCACTGCTATATGGAGTAACAATTTAGAGAGCCACTATTGCTCATTATCCATTTGCAACAGTTCCGAAACCAATCCCATCACAACTAGTATATGAGATATTGAGTGCTGAGAACCACCTGACTGCAGAGTTGCTTGCTTGAATGGATTCTGACAGTTCTCCTCCAATGCAACACACAAATCCACAGACGGCACCTCATTAATTGTGCAGTTGTAAAACCAAGGAGCATAATTTAAGACTAAACACATGCAAATCACAAGCTGTAACACTGCCCGAGGAACAGGTCTTTCTTCAAAGCAGCTCAGGTTGCACAGGTTTTATATTCATAAGCAAATCTAGCTGGAGATATATTGGGGAGGGCTTCATTTCCGGTCTTCTAAAAGTGTTTTTGTGATTGGAAGCCTATGACGAGTGGTGTACCGCAGGGATCAATGTTGGGACCCTTGCTGTTTGTCGTGTACATTAGTGATTTAGACATGAATATAGGAGGTATGATCAGTAAGTTCGCAGATGACATGAAAATTGGTGGTGTCGTAAATAGTGAGGAGGAAAGCCTTAGATTACAGGACAATATAGATGGGCTGGTAAGATAAACAGAGAAGTGGCAAATAGAATTTAATCCTGAGAAGTGTGAGGTGCTGCATTTTGGGAGAACTAACACAGCAAGGGAATACGCAATAAATTGTAGGACCCTAGGAAGTACAGAAGGTCAGAGGGACCTTGATGTACATGTCCATAGATCCCTGAAGTCAGCAGCACAGGTAGATATGGTGGTTAAGAAGGCATATGGGATACCTGCCTTTATTAGCCAAGGCACAGAATATAAGAGCAGGGAGGTTATGTTGGAGCTGTATAAAATGCTCATTAGGCCAGAGCTGGAGTACTGTGTGCAGTTCTGGTCGCCTGAGGAGATGGTAGACGCAGGAACCCTCACAACATTTAAGTATTATTTAGATGAGCACTTGGAACGCCATAACATACAGGGCTATGGACCAAGTGCTGGAAAATGGGATTAGAATGGATAGGTGCTTGATGGCTGGCATGGACAAGATGGGCCGAAGGGCCTGTTTGTGCTGTTTAACGCTATGACTATGTTTAGTTACCTGCTGTCTGAATCTGCAAATCAAAGGCATGCAAAATTCGAAGCAAGGGTTGGTTCATTTTTGAGACTACATCTACAAATCATGTGACACTTTGTCAACATCGAATAATGCAGCTGTATCAGAAAGACAATAAAAGCAGGTACTTTTTCCTTCACATAACTGTTACCTTAGTCAACAAAGACATGACTATGAATATGTCTTTCCATGTAACTGTTTCCAGGCTTTCCGTTCCAACGTGACTCAAAGCATTAGTACCATTTCATTCATTTGTTGCATTGAGCCTTGGTAGGGCCTATCCAGGCAGCCAAGCTCATCAACAGCAGAGCAATTCTTAAATGAATGGGCATGGATTTTACTTGTATAACACAACTTTTACAAGTTTCCTCTTCTTTGCAGGGTTTTTAACCTCCAGGAGGGTTTCTTGCTCAAATTTTAAGTACAATTTACGTCAACCTAATAAATATAAAAGTGTAAAGAAGTTATATAAAGATTAGTGCTGGAGAATTGCAATTTCAACACTTCCACGCAGGGACAAGACAACACTAGCAATTCTGGTAAGTGGTCGTTCTCCACAAGGGCATGCTGTTACCAAATAGCAATACGTTGTGGGCTCATCCATTTCCAACTAGTTAGGCGGAACAGAATGCTATATTAGTTGCAGAGGGGCATCACACACAATATAAAACGGGGACTGCAAGGAGTCTAGTGGATCCAAACAGACTGAACCATTCAACGAGTTTCAGAGGCTG
Organism: Cetorhinus maximus; assembly: GCF_964194155.1. Classification (NCBI taxonomy): domain Eukaryota; kingdom Metazoa; phylum Chordata; class Chondrichthyes; order Lamniformes; family Cetorhinidae; genus Cetorhinus; species Cetorhinus maximus. Next base: position 20,152,659 of record NC_135904.1, on the reverse strand, counting down.
GTTTACCTTTGACTACATATTCTGCTTCAAAGAAATATGCATCAAGAAAGCTGGTTATGCATCTTGGATGATCTTCAGGTGTAAGATAGCCTTCACAGCTGCCTTTTTATGGCTGTAAGATAGTCACTTCAGTACTTTGAGAGTTGTTTCATCCAAAAATTTATCGAGGAAATCACTATTAGTTCCCAAGGTAGCAGCAGCATAATTCAGATTTGAACATAAATAGCAACAGGAATAGGCATCTGGGTCCGAGACTGTAGTGACATTCAATAAAACCATGGCTGATCTGATTGTGGCCTTAACTCCACTTTCCTGCTTGGCCCCCATTGCTTCCAACTGCTTTGCAGATCAAAAATCCGTCTTAGCTTTGAATATATTCAATGACCCAGTCTCCTTTATTCTCTGGCGTCGAGAATTCCCAAGACTAATTACCCTCTGTGAGAAGAATAACTTTATTTTAAACTGTCCCCTCATTCTAGATACCCCAAGGGAAAACATCCTTTCAGCACCTACCCTGTCAAGTTCCTTCAAAATTTTATAAGTCTCAATGAGATCCATCTCTCATTCTTTTAAACTCCAATGAGTATAGGCCCAACCTGCTCAACCTCTCCTCATAAGACAATCCTCTCATCCCAGGAATCAATTTACTAAACCTTCCATGAACTGCTCCCAATGCAAGTATATCCCTCCTTAAATGAAGAGACCAAAACTGCATGTAGTACTCTAGGTGCGGTCTCGACAATGCCCTGTACAGTTGTAGTAAGACTTCTCTACTTTATTGCAAGCAGAATGGTACATAAAAGGGCAAGAAATTGCTTATCTCAGCCCTAAATGATCGGCTCCTTATCTGGTGTCCGTGTTCTAGATTCCCCAGCCGGGGAAACAACCTCTGTGTCTACACTGTCAAGCTGCTTCAGAACCTGTATGTTTCAATAAGATCAACTCTTATTCTTATAAACTCTAAAGAATATAGACCCAGTTTACTCAGCCTGTCATCTTAAGGCAGCACTCTCATCTTAGGGACCAACCTAGTGAACCTTTGCTACACTATTTCCAATACAAGTACATCCTGTAAACATGGAGGCCAAAAGTCCACAGTATTCCAGGTGTTGTCTCATCAAAGTCCTGTACAGCTATCGTAAGCCATTTTTACCTATCTTCTTGCAATAAAGGCCATTTGCCTTCCTAATGGCTTGTTGTACCTGCACGTGCTGTGCTCATTTGTTATGACCACAGCCAGTGTTAACTGCTGTGCAAACTAAATCCCAGAGGGAAACTTGGCTTACGGGCCATAACCTTTTTTTATATTCTGAAACCAAGATGATAACGTATCAATCTCAACAGTAAGAGGTCCAGAAACACTTTTGGGGTTTTAAAAATTAAAAGTAAGGCTTTTATTAACAAAAATAAAAGAAAACTTAAGCACATGAGATTACAGTTACACAGTTAAGGTTAGTCTTACAAAACATTCCTCCCAAAACACTACTTGGTCAAACCCGCAAGTAAACACCTCCCAGGCAACACTCCCTTATAGATGTCTACGATGAAATCCAGTAATATTACACAAAGCAATCTGCCATAGCTTCAATAAAGATGCATCACGTGACCTTTTCCAGTCGGTGAAATCTGCTTCAAAATAAAACTGCTTGCTTGACTAGATCGTTGATTCGAACTGCATCCTCTCCCAGCCCAGAGCTCCAGCTATAGCTCAACAGTTCTAGCAATCTCCACCTATCTCCAGCTCAACAGTTATATCCAGTTATCCACAGGAACTCTAAAATACCTTTTACCCCTTCCATCTCCATTCTATTGTTCTAACACTTTGTTGAAACTCAAACCCTAATACCCCCACTACTATTTACCTATGGAACTCCTGCAAGATGCGAACATGTTTCTCGACACCAGACTCCCCTTTGAAATTCAAACTCTCAACTTATATAAAAATGCAAATGTTAGATCTAACCCAATTACTTGTACCTCAAACTCAACACCTCTATCCCTTTTTAGGTTTCAAACCCTCCAGACAACCCGACTCCTATCAATCTCTTGCCCAGCTTAATTAAATCTCATACACACACCTAGCCTCCTACTCCATCTGCTATCTTGTTGACGATACACTGAACCTGTCTATATCTCTTATCAGTCTCTTTGTGTCCTCCTCACAGCTTGCATTCCCACCTAGCTTTGTATCAACAGCAAACTTGGGTACATTACCCTTGGTCTCTTTGTCTAAGTTATTAATATAGATTGTAAATAGCTGAGGCCCCAGCACTTTCACCCTTGCAGCACCCACAAGTTACAGCTTGCCAACTTGAAAATGCCTTGTTTATCCCTGCTCTTTGCTTCCTGTCTGTTGTCCAATCCTCTAACCATGCTAATCCCCTTTAACATTATCCCCTCGTCCATGAAATCTTATCTTGTGCATTAACCTTTTTGTGACAACTTACCAACTGCCTTTTGGTATTCCAAATATAATACTTAACCTGTTTCCCTTTATCGTCCCTACAAGTTACATACTCAAAAAATTGATCAAACACCATATTTCCTTTTCATAAAACCATGTTGACTTTGTCTGATCATACTATGATTTTCTAAGTGAATTGTTAAGATTTCCTTAATAATAGAATCCAGCACTTTCCTGACAACAGATGTCAGGCTAACTGACCTGTAATTACCCATTCTCTCTCCTCTTTCTTGAATAACAGTGTTACATTTGCTCATTTCCAATCCGCTGGAACCATTGTAGAATTTAGGAAAATCATAACTATCTCTGCAGCTCTGTCTCTTTCAACCCTAGGACGTAGAGCATCAGGTCTTGGGATTGGTCCCAGTACTTTTTCTCTGCTGATATTAATTATCTCTATTTCCTCATTCTTACTAGCCCCTAGATTACCTTCTATTTCTGGTACGTAACTTATGTTTTCTACAGTGAAGACAGGTGCAAAATTGTCGTGTCTGCCATAACTTCTCCTGTCTCTCCCACTAAAGGGGCCAAGGTTTATTTTAGCTACTCTCCTTTTTAAGTACCCACAATCTGTTTTTCTATTTCTGGCTAGTTTACTCTCATTCTATTTCTTCCCTTTTTCATCATTTTTTTGGTGGCCCTTAAACATTCCCAATCCGGAGACTTACTACTATTCTTTGCAATATTACAAGGCTCTTCTTTTAATCTAAAACTATCCTTAACCTCCTTAGTAACCCAAAGTCAGATCTTTGTTGCTGAGTTGTTGTTTTTCAATGGAATGCATTTTTGCTGGAGATTTGTTGAACTGTCTACCTCATAGTTGTTATTCATCTCTCTTTTCAATGGCTGATGGACTTGCTGTGTCTTAACAGTATTTTCTCTTTTAATTTTAAATCTCCAGCATTTGCAGTCACCTTGCCTTTAACTGTCAACTAGAGTCAAACTCAAAATACTAACAGTATTGTTGATATTGATTCTGAAAATCAAGATCAAGCAAGCTTTTGCCCTTCTCCTCCATAGAAGTTTCTGTCCTCTGAGCTCACTTTAGGGCACCTGCACTACAGTGCGACAGGTGTACCGCCTGCCCCTGCCCCCGAAGCGAGTCATGCCTGGCCACCCGGGCTCTTTTGATCAGAAGCGAGAGCCCCTTGGGGCTTGCCTCCCTGATAAGTGAAGAAACAATTACTGGTATTTTACCGGTGGCCAAGAGATGGTGGTGTAGTGGTAATGTCACTAGTCTAGTAAACCAGAGGCCCAGGCTAATGGTCTGGGGACATGGGTTCAAATCCCACCATTCAGTTAATAAAATCTTGAATTGAAAGCTAGCCTCAGTAATAGTGACCATGAAATTATTGATTGCTGCAAAAACCCATCTGGCTCACTAATGTCCTTTAGGGAAGGAAATCTGCCATCCTAAGCTGGTCTGGCCTTCACATGACTCTAGATCCACAGCAATTTGTTGACTCTAAAATTACCTAGCAAACCACTCAGTTCAAGGACAATTAGGGATGGTCAACTAATGGGCCAACTAACCTTGCCTGCAATGCCCACATCCAATAAAAGGAATAAATTAAAAAGTATTCTTAATGGCCTTAGTGAATTTTTCCCTGACAGCTTCTCCAAGAATATAGCAACACAATGATGATCTGCTACTCCTGTTGATTTGGCACAGTAGTGATGAGGTCAATGAGAGATTCTGCGTTAGCTTCATCAGGGGAACCGAATAGATGTTGAAGCATCAGACAATGGTCTAGATTTGCTAAGGAAAAGGGCAAGGAGCAATGTAGAGTAAAAGTATTTTACTGGAAGAGATCATCAATTTCAGTGGATTGAGAACAGACCTGTACCAGGTAAATTGGAATAAAAGATTGGCAGGCCATGGGCTGCTTTTAAAGAGGAAGTTGTTTGTGTAGAGTTGAGACAATTTTCCCATTCCTGAGAATGTAAGGCAAACAAAGTCAGAGCTCTCTGGATGACAAAAGAAACAGAAAGTAAGATGAAGCAGAAAAAGGATATGATAGATGCCAGTAAGTATTTACATGGATGGCCCCAGTGATGAAGGACCTCAGTTATGTGGATAGATTGGAAAAGCTGGGGGTGTTCTTTAAAGAGAAGGTTGAGAGGAGATTTGTTGGAGGTGTTCAGAATCATGAGGCATTTAATCGAAGCAGATAGGGAGAAACTTTTCCTGTTGGCAGAAGGGTCGCAAACTGGAAGACATAGTTTTAAGGTGTTTAACAAAACAACCAAAGGCAGCATGAGATTTTTTTTTAAACATAGCAAGTGGTTAGGATCTAGAGTGCACTGACAGCAGATTCAAAAGGGAATTGGATAAGCACCTCAAGAGAAAACAATTTCAGGGCTATGGGGTATGGGCAGAAAGTCGGGTGAGCTAAATAGCTCTTGTAAACTCAATGGGCTGCATTGCCTCCTTCTGTGTTGCAACCATTCTAGGATTCTAAATGCCATTAGCTTAAAACACCCTCCTTTCCCTGCTTTCTTTGTCTGTAACAACATTGTCCATCATTTTGTGAACCTTGCTACATGCTTTCCTAATAATTATTAAAAGCTTTGTTCTGATATGATAGCTGGTCACTTATATTTTGGTTTATTGAGAGGCTCTCATAGGTAACCACACTGATGCCACATCTCCACAGGTGACGAAGAACAACTGTATCATGCAAATTATCATTTTGAAGCAGATGCTGGTGATGGATGTTGTGTCAAGCAATTTCCAGAGGTGAGCCAGGCCAACTGCCTGCCAATGAGCATAGTTTTCTCTAACAAAGGCAAAGAAATGAATCCTGACAACCATTGTATCAAGGTAAAGATTCTACAGGCCACTTGTCACTGCTTTGATGAACTCCAACAGAGAGGACACCAGATGAATGCAGCTACACCCAAAATGCAATAATTTAGAGTATTCAAGTCACTTCTGAGAGAATCCAACCACCTGATTCAATAATATTTTGCTGAGGTCCACAACTTTAACAGAACTTACAAGCTGAACAGGATTTGATCAGCATCAAATGGTGTCCAAGCAGATTGTTCTTTTATTGTTCGAGTGGCTAGTTAGCAACAAGGAATATGTCATCTGAGTTGTTTCATTGCTACGTTCAAGAATTAGTGAGGCTTCACAATTACCATCAGTAGAAATACTGCAACGTTGCTGTCAAATATCTCTCACTCAACTAAATCATGAGTCAGTGTCTGCGTATTTGATCCCTGAATTAAAGCCACAGCTCAAATCTATGTGAAAATTACCAAGGCAAGAAAAAATGTCCTTCAATTTATCTGCTCAATGCCACTACATTCCTTTGATTCTAAATAAATTGTGCCATCAAATGCTATGACTGAATGCCTTTGGCCATATGCCTCCATCTTCCTATGAAAGGTTTCATTGGTGTATAAATTAAAACATGCATGCTTTCTGGAGTCATTTTAAAACAAAGATTTTGAAAATCATCTGGTCAGTTAATTTTTTTTAACCAAATATGCCGTGTTTGGTTTTGGTCCAGGTTTGTGACAGTGTAACAACATTGTTCTTGCCCACATTTCTTGATTCACATCACTCTTTAAACCTTCAGGAATTTATCACAAGTCAGCTCCTGGGCTAAGTTGAAACTATATAACGATTCTTGTTTATCACACACATTCAGCAGTTCTGAAACTTGCAAGAACTAACAGGGTTGTGCCTCACATGTTACACTGCTAGTTCCAAAATATAGGAACTTCAAAAGAATATGATTCACTATTAGTTGCTGGAGAAAAAGAATGAGCCAAAAAATACTGTGCAATATAATAACACTTGGGCCTGTTGAGCCATGAAGCAGCACTAGTGCAATTTGTACAAGATAGAGCATGGCCATAATGCTCAAAATTATTCTCCTAAAGAGGACACCATCTCCCATTCCAATCATGTAGGTTTTATGCTTTCATCTATAACTACACCAAGAAAATCTAAAGTAATAATATTAAAAAGCAGCAGATTGTAACCACAAATAAAATTCATAGGTCTTTCCAAGAAAGCATGATACATTACTGTCTGGACATAACCAAGTGAACAGAATGAAGCTCAAGATTTTGTCACAGGGTTTTGCTTGTACTGTTCAACCACACATCCAATTAACCCTAATATAAGATTTTAGACCTCTCTAAATTACACTGCACTATGATGCAGTTCAAGTCTTGCAATGCATAAATGAACAGTCGCTGCATTGTAAACTCGAGCAACTTAACAGTCCAATTATTGTATGCTAATACACAGATGATGACAGAAGATAAGTTTTATTAAAATCTTAATAGTAAAATCTATTTGAAGGGAGTATAAAGAACTTTAAAGGCCTTGGTTCAACCTTTGAGACAGACTACAATTTTATGCTGATCACATTTTTCACAAGTTTTAGTTGACTTGGTTAGACTGCATTGCAATTTGTCTGTAGTCATTCAGAACGTCACTACTTAAATTTTACAACTCTTTTTCCTCCTCTCAAAAGGAGTAACTGCATAAGCTGATGGATAAGTGACCAAATATTCCATAATGAGAAAAAAATAATTCCGATGATAAATCCAATACAAAACACAATAAAATGTGCTGAAAACAGCTGTTATAGATTTTATCATCCTTTTCAGAATATATCTTCACATAACCTCTGACTCAATCAATCAAATAACAGACATAAATGATGATTGGTGACATAATTAAAGGGACTTTCCAGGCAGCATTATGTCAAGTTTTGCATTTCGTTTCACTTGCATGCCTTGCATATAAATGGTCAATTGCCCACGAAAACTCATTAATTCTGATTTCTCCTTTGCAGGAGCAGCAATTAGCCTACTAGAAGTTGCATTTCAAGGAATATATCAAGCTGCACCTAATATAAACAAGGCTAGGATTAATCACTGGTTGGTGTAACAACTTAAAATATTGCTTTCACATGTCTGGAACCTAGACTTAGATCCAAGCCATTTTACTCTTTCATTATTTGAACCCACTGTCTATTCATTGCACATAATCCAACAACAGTTTGTAAATTCTCTCCTAATGCATTTACATTACAGTGCTATTTCAGGAATAGATTATCCAATAAGGCTCCAGGTCTCAGGTGACAAAAAATGGTCTTGCTTATATTGCAGGGTTGATTCCATAGGCTTCTCATCATAATTACAAATTCACAATTGTTTAAATCATGATTCAGGATTACAAATCCAGCCACCTTCCGCCTCCGAATCACTGGGAAGATCTGCACAGGCTAATACACACCTATGAACATATGAATGTATGAATGAGGAGGAGGAGTAGGCCATTCGGACCCTCAAGCCTGCTCCGCCATTCAATAAAATCATGGCTGATCTGATTGTGGCTTCAACTCCACATTCCCACCTACTCCAGATATCCTTGGACTCCCTTGTTAGTCAAGAATCTATCTACCTCTACCTTAAGAATATTCAATAACCCCGCCTCCACCGCTTTCTGGGGAACAGAGTTCCATAGGCTCACGACCCTCAGAAAAAATTTCTTCTCATCGCTGTCTTAAATGGGAGACCTCTTATTTTTTAAAAACTGTGTCACTAGTTCTAGTCTCTCCCATGAGGGGAAAGATCCATTCAGCATCCACCCCATCAAGTCCCCTCAGGATCTTTAATGTTTCAGTAAGATCATCTCTCATTCTTCTAAACTCCGATGTATACAGGCCCAGCCTGTCTAACCTTTCCTCATAAGACACCCCCCGCCCCCATCTCAGGCATCAGTCGAGTGAGCCTTCTCTGAATTGCTTCTAATGCATTTATATCCTTCCTTAAATAAGGAGAGCAAAACTGTACACAGCACTCCAGATGTAGTCTCCCCATCACCCTGTACAACTGTAGTAAAACATCCTTACTTGGATATTCCATTCCCCTTGCAATAAACAACAACATTCTATTTGCCTTCCTAATCACTTGCTGTGCCTGCAGGCTAACTTCTTGTGAGTCACGTACCAGGATCCCAAATCTCTCTGTACCAGTGTTCTGCAATCTCTCTCCATTTAAATAATATCATGATTTTCTATTCTTCCTGCCAAAGTAGACAAGTTCACATTTTCCTACATTATACTCCATCTGCCAACTTTTTGCCCACTCACTTAACCTGTCTATATCCTTTGCAGCCTTCTTTTGTCGTCTTCAAAATTTACTTTCCTACCTTTGTGTCATGACCAAATGCAAATTGAATGCAACATGCTTTTTGCTCAGCTATGCAGATATGGCAATATCTCAATTAAATCATATTTGTAAGGTAGGAGAAACTCTAAAACTGGAGTTAAAATACAATTATTTTAAGTGTGAAAAAAAGTTTAATTTGGGTTGAATCTGTACTTTCCTTGATCCTGGAATGTCAAATAGGACCCAGAAGTTAAGTGTAACATTCTCTAGCACCATTCATCAGATTTGAGCACAGAAATTCACATATAAAAATCTTCCATGTTTGTGTGGAATGCAATTATCTCAGCAGCAGTGATAAGACTGTCCTAGAGTTCAATTCAATTTTGAGATCAAAAAGAAATTTCATGGTTTCTTGTAATATTTACATTAGGGGACTTTATTCCAAACAAAACCCTTTAATGTCCAAACCACAACATACAAACTAATTTTCTAACATATCAGCTGAAAAGAACAAACATATATAAACTGCAGACCTAAAGTGATCAGCTGTCACTTCTGCACAGTGGATAAATGCTTAGCAACAGCTTTTTGCTTTTTACAACCGTTTAAATGACATAATTCGGACAAGATAAAACAGCTGAAGGCTGCAAGTTGAGAGTTTTTAAAATCAGAAACTAGGCTCTTGTGTTGCAAGAAAAAAATTGGAATAAAACATACAGCAGGATAGGTATAACTATAAGTAATACAATCAGCTACACAGCACAGTAAAATAGCAAGACTAATAAGGAAAAGCTTTACGGTGCAAAAGGAACATATGACATGAATAGAAAGCAATGAAATTGGTTTTCAGGATATTCACCTGCAAAGTTAATAACAACCTGATACTTTAACCATTGTATGCAAACAAAGCAATTTTTGCACTAATGTGACATCCGGAAATTGAAGAAACAATAAAATACACCATCTATTCTACAATATTGCTGAAAACCACAAGTTGGCAAAAATTGATATACTATCTTATGTGTACAGGCTTTGAATATTACTCCTGTAGCAGTTAAAATTAATTATTTTTATGCTATTTTCCAAGTTGTGATTTAAAACTTTTGGTGGTCACTTGTTTATATTTATGGGACAAGGACAATGAATTGTTTGCAAGCGAAACACCTAAAACTCTAGGGTCTCCATACTAAATTGGATTATTTCTTCCCAAGGTTGTGATACAAGGTTGACTAACGTAATGACATAGTGCAGACAAGGTTCTAATAGGTTGTATAATTCTGTTCAGAGTAATATCTGCATTAGAGACTCTAACCAAATCACAGAATTGTTACAACACAGAAGGAAGCTACTTGGCCCATTGTGTCTGCATCAGCTCTCCGTAGGAGTGATTTACCCAATTATTACTCCTCAGTCTTTTCCTTGTTGCCTTGCACGGTCTTCCTTTTAAGATAACAATCCAATCCCCCCCCCTTGAATATCTCGATTGAACCTTCCTCCACCACACACTCAGGCAGCGCATTTCAGATCCTAACCACTTGCTGAATGAAAAAGCTTTACCTCATGTCTCCATTGCTTCTTTTGCCAATTACTGTAAATCGATGCCCTCTTGTTCTCAACCCTTAGACCAATGGGAACAGTTTTTCCCTATCTACTCTATCCAGGCTATGCCATTATTTTTGATTTCAGCACAAAGGAAGAGGAGGAATGTTTTGGAGAGGAACAAGAAAGAAATCTTCAGAGTTGTTGGTAAAATAAAGAAAGACCACAGAGTAAGATGGACAGACAGAGGCTAGAATCTAAAGTTCAGAAGGGGATTGCTTATGAGATGGCAAGCCTTTTCTTGTACTGTATCCAAGAGAAGTGCTCGAAGTGCCTCTTCAGATATGAAGCATTCTTAAAGTTTTGAGCAGACTTATGCTTCATAAGTCCATCTATTTGCACTTCATATCTGTTGCAGTGATAATGTTCCCTGCCCTCCTGCAATCCTTCATATTATTACTGCAACTAATACAATTTATAGAATACATTGAAAAAACTCTGACTTAAGTTTGAACTGGAGCTCTAAGTATTATGTTACAAGCAGTGGGAATTTGTGGCAAATATGGGACTAAAAAAAAAGCATTTAAGTTTCAGTTACAAACTGGGTACAGTAGTGCAGTGATAATGAAGTTGCAGCAGCAACCCAGAGGTAGTAAATTCATATCACAACATTAATTCAATAAGTCTTGAAGTTTGAGGGGTACTACCAGAAAATGGATCACCACAGAAAGCTAAATGTCACTAACATGTTTTCTTATGCCAAATCTACTTGTTCTCGTCTATATGTGACTTTTTTCATACTACATCGCAGACTCTGGAATAGCCTCGTAATCAAATTCATTGCAAAAACAATTGCTCAGAAGGCATCCCATCATGGTTTTGTGGCAATAATGTTGCATTGCCAGCATTGCCCCAAAAATAAACAATCAACTTATTTTTTTTTAAAAAGCACAAGTGTCTGCCAGAAACTCAATTTTTCCGTTGCTTGATTCTGCTACCATACTAACTGTGCTAAGTGCTGTGAAATTTGTGCCACCACAATAGTGACATCTTTTGAAGCATGTTGTAAAGCATTTTGATGCTCAAAATTTTTTAAAAATTGTTTTCAGGACATGGGCATTGGTGGAAGGGATAGAAAGTGGGTGCATTACATCAAGGTTCTAGATTCTAGTTGTGTTTACGCCAATCCGACTGGTGATTATTCCACTGAACTTTTGACTTGAGCTTTGCTGATGGTGGATAAGTACCAGCCAGTCAAATAGTGAGCCACTCAACACCCTGCCTCTGCCCTGCTCTTGTAGCTGTGGTCTTAATAAGGCTGCTCCAGGTTAGCTTTGAGAATGTCCACCCAACTAAATTAATAGTTACTTCATCGACTTGCATGGATTCAGTGCACGTATATGCCAATGAGTCATTTGGTGCCATATTATGATTGCCATCTATACTCTCGGATGGAAGTAAGAGATCCCATGGCATGACGTGAAGAAAAGCAGGAAGGTTCAGGCACGTTATCCCAGGTGGCTAAGCCAATATTTATTTCTTAAATAACATCACTGAAGAAATTTTATTGCCTCTCTGCTGTGTGAGATCCTGCTATGTGCAAATTGGCTACTGCATTTCCCTACATTATAACAGAGACAACACTTGGAAAATTTTCCATTGCTGCCAAGTACTACGGGACAGCCAGAAATTGTAAAATGTGCTATAAATTTTCTTTTATTGTGCTTTTTATTCTCAGTAACATGGTCTAACAGTTCCTTATTGGGGAAGAACATTAACCCAAGGCAAATTTTACAAGTTGCATCAACAACAATAAGCACTTAATGTAATGATAACAGGTTTGTGCCATTGTTAACGGACGGCTGCATTTTGATCAACATTTATGACATGAAACGGGGAGGCGATGGTGTAGTGGTATTGTCTCTGGACTAGTAATCCAGAGGCCCAGGGCAATGCTCTGGAGACCCGGGTTCCACAGCAGATGGTGCTTTTTATAGTTGTTTCAAGTTCCAGAAGAAGTCCACAGGTAGTGATGGGTAGGTGCTGAAGCACTTTTTGCTGACTTCAGAATTCTGCACAAACCAAAAGTTGCTCCTAGACATGGTCACATTAGTAGGCATTTCCCTTGAAACACAGCGTGACTTGGAGATTGAACAGAAGCTGCACAAAGCAGGATAAGCTGCTGGAAGTGGGAGGGGATGAGGGGTTTATTCAGCAGGAGGCCATATTTATATATTCTCATATATAAACCTCAGCACGGAGCAAGGTTTGAAATGTCTGCACTTCTAACGATATCCTCACTGAAGTCTGCTACCCACAACTGTAACCACACCAAGGTAAGGACTCCACTGCCAATGGCTATCATAGTGGGTGCGGCAATGAGCTTTTGTGTCTGGCTTCTTTCAGGCTGGAAATGGAGGTATTTGCAACATTTTGTAGTTTGCCGCCCACTGCTGAGTACAGGCGGTCACTGATACTCTTTGTTCCTCGAGAGCTAACTATATATCATTCCCTCTTGCCTGAGAGAAGCAGGCAGATTAAGCAAGCGGTTTCCCTTGGATCACAGGTGTTGTTGTATTGTATGGTACCATTGATTGCATGCACATCATTTTGCAGGTGTTGCATTTCAACTGTGCCCTATATCAGAACTGAAAGGGATCCCACTCCCTGAATGTCGAGCTAGTGTGTGACCACACACAGCAGCCATAATGCTTTCATATTGCAATAGTCCACTGTTTCAGCTGCATTTGAGCCACCATGACAAACCAAAAGGTAGAATGGTTATCAAGGGCTGACCAATGGGACTGGATAGGAATCTAGGCCAATGGATCAGGCAATATCATTTAAATTAAAAGATAATTTAAAATTGCTAACAGGAAAATTGTTTTGCTTAAGGGTTATGAGCACTCGGAATAATCTTCCAGGAAAGGTAACAGAGCTAAATACATCAGCAGTGTTCAAAATGCAGTTATTGTGCATGACTTTAGCTTTATATAATGATGGTTCTTCATGCACAAGCAAGCAAGCAGTCTGAACCCACATTCATAAACAAAGAAATGTTCAACAGTTACCGTAGCCCATGTGGCAGCAACCAAGAGTACTTCCCCCTGCAACTGAAACACATCTACATGAACAGAAACCCAGCTCCCTTACTTCCAAAACTCGCTAGGGCTGTTCAGCATGGTTTTCTAGCTTCATTGCAAATGAAGACTAAACATATTCTTTTCACCACTGACAACATAACCGCATACTTGCTAGAATGTAGTCTTTGTTTCACAAATGAATGCCAGCTCATTGCAATGCAAATCATAGGCTGGTTGCTGTAGCGAGATTAATTGTAAGTTGTATCTTAGAAATTTGACTGTGGGTGTGCAAAGAATAAACTATAATAAAAAGTGACACAAAACTAACCCAACTTTCTTTTTAACTGGCTATTGGCTCATATTCACAAACAATTTTAAATTTATCTTATTCCACCATACAAACAGGTTTGTAGCACGTGCAATGGGATACTACATTTTCAGTAAGGACAATAAAAATCCCATGAAATTAAGACCACAAAGTTCATTTGACTGTTGGTATGGATTTAACTACAAACTAAGTCCCTGCTTTCCGGAGTCAACACTTCATGGCCTGAAGACTAGTTATGTAGCTTGGAAAGTTAATTAAAACATGGCAATTTTGTTCTTCGATTATGTACTCATTGTACAATGAGATTGACTGGTTTCAAATCCTAACACAAAGGTAACAGGTTTATCCAACTAGGACAATTAAAAAGGCTACCTGATACAATGTTTTTATGGTTTGTAACAATAGGACAGGGAAATATGCAATGTAAAGTTCTTCTAATAACACCTACTTGCATTGATGGAACAAAATTGCTATTCTGGTGATTTAATACCAAATAAATAGCACTTTATTGTATTCTATCCACATAGCTTATTGCATTAGCTACCGCAACTATTTTCTTTCAGTCCAAATAAATAGAATGTATTACTTGAACGTAAACTGACCACTGTCTCTTTGGCAAAATGATAATTGGACCACTGAGTGAGTTTCACAAGCTTTGTGACTCTTGGGACTTGGATTCAAACTCATTGCAGACAAAGAAACTGAAAGCCTCCTCAATCACCCACCAGTGGCTCTAACCAAGTGATCAAGGACAGAGATCTACTGGGATATTCTTACTCATATTTGAATTCTGTGAGCCAAGACTCTAGTGTCATTGCAGTGTGTTTTATCCTGCATATTGATAGCTTTAATGAAAGATTGACTGTTACCTGGAAAGGTGTTTATAGTAAGATAAAGGCAGCATGTACGCTGCTGTAATGGAGTGACTCCGCTTTTATTGAAGAGTGAACTAGGCTGAATGGCCTTCCTCAACGACATATAATCAGTGTGACCTTTGTTAAAACCTATATTCCAAAAGTTTTTTTTTAAAAACACGCAAATTTAACTTTTCTTTTTAATCTGTAAAATGTTCAGTGTTGTACTTATCATAAAGACCGCTTGATGCAAGGAATTTCCAGCTAATTTTACACTTTTCAGCAGAATGAAGACAGTAAATCAAGCTAACTTCTCATTAACCAGCAGCCTCTTACCAGAAACTGGACTAATTGATTAAACCATCAAAGGGTATTTAAGGGTAATGGCATCAAGTTCTAACAAGTCAGTAGTAGGAAATGTATAATTATGCAAAGGAACTTAAACCAATATCCATTGCAATACAAAAAAGGGAATAACAACTTAGGGTCATGTAATCAGATTTTTAAAAAATGTGTAAAAAAAAATACATTTCCATCTGATTTAAGTTTGGGATTTATAAACGTTTAAAAAAACTTCAAAAAAAAAAATCCTAAACTTCCAGTTACAGACTTCCTGAAGGCTTGGTTTCTGGTTCAGATTTACATGGATTGCATGCAGGACAGATAGATTCCCAACACTTCATTTGCATATCCAGATTCCTTAATTTACTAAAATGAAACTGAAGTGGCTTGTGCATCACTTGACAACATTCAATTGTCATGGCACTGTGTGCATCTTCAGACGAAACACAACATTCATACTATGATAAATGCTCGAAGGAGAAAATAATTGTAGGGATATGGAGAAAGAACAGGGCAAACTGGATTGGTCTCTGAAAGAGTTGGCATAGATTTAATGGGTCGAATACCCTCCTTCTTTGCTGTACTGTTCTGTGATTCTATGATAATTTATTTTTATGCTGGGTCAGTTTTGCAGCACACAAAGTTACAAAAGAAATGACTGCAATAATTAGAAATTCAAAGAAAACAGAAAATAAACAGGCAAAAGATTCATGATCGTTGTGAGATTATTATTCAAATTGATCATTTGTGAAGTACAGACAAGTTATTTGAAAAGGTATTTTAACCAAAACACATCCTTATAGTTACACTTATTTCTGCTTCCATACTTTGTAGATTATAAAATTCTGAAACATTTTGCTGTATGGGGTTTTTTAAAAAATCTGTTTCATCACCTAGTTTATCTTCTAACATGGGCAGAGGGTTCATTGAAGTAGATATAATACAAAAGCAAAATACTGTATGTTGGAAATCCGAAATAAAACCAGAAAATACTGGAAATTCTCGGGTCAGATAGCATCTATGGAGGTGGAAACAGTTAACATTTCAGCTCGATAACTCTGTCAGAAATAATGTAACGTCATCAAAACATTTGAAAGGTCTGCGAATGTAGTACATGAAAAAATGTGAATTGTAAAAAAACAAAGTACCTGAAGCACATTTGAATTTTTAAAATTCCTTCATAGGATGTGGCGTCGCTGACTAGGACAGTATTTATTGCCCATCCCTAATTGCCCTTGAGAAGATGGGGCGGAGCTGACTTCTTGAGCCATTGCAGTCCATGTGGTGTCGGTGCACACACACTGTTGTTAGGAAGGGCATTCAAGGAGTTTGACCCAGCGACAGTGAAGGAACGGTGATATAATTCCAAAACAATCCTGCACATCACCTACCAGATCCATTTTAAAAGGAATCATTAAGAAAACTGTTTAACACTTCAATCAATTCATCATATTGTTTGACAGGTTAGGTATGATATATGTCATTGTTTTCTACACGAGCACCATTGTGTTGCGAGAGTTCGCAACTTAAGGTACCCAGTACTCAACAAGAAAAACTGTGCAGTTTCATTGCACAAGTGAAACAGAGAAAGTGGAAGGACTATAATTGACAATCTGCTGATGAGCCAGCGGTTTCTGAACCTAGTTATTCCCACCTAACACATTGTTCTGTTCTGTGACTCAAATAAAAATCAATACCCAGACATTCCTAAGAAAGAGGATACTTATTCAACTAATGGATCTGACTGAATGAATAACTAAAATCAGAGACTGTGATCCACAGACAAATTTTATGCACAGGATCTCTGTGCATTTAGTGTATGAAATAATTAAGGGCCTTAGAAATTACTTAGCATTTCTAAACTGGGCTTGACTTCGGGTTGCTACTCCGAGCCTGACATACCACATTCTTGATGAATTATGTCATGGCTCGATGTCAGGTTTTTCCCATTTGTATTGAAATTGAGTTGGTAGCTGACTGGCAGACAGCAACGGTTGGAATGGGAAGCAGAAAAATACCTCCTGATTCTATGAAATTTATCTACTTGTGATGCAAGGTTCATGAGTACGTGCTTGCCTGAGTCTTTCTGAATATGGTTAGGTTATTTAATTTCTAATCTAGGAAGACATCGCCTATATTCAACTTTCCCATGACAATCATTACCACTTCAGAAATCTCACTGAGCTTTTAATTCATCTTACATCATTCAGGACATGCTGAAAACAAATATTCCAAGGAATTTACCATGGAATAAATGTCCTACGTTCATACAAAGGCTTACCACATCTTTGGGAAATATCAGAAGATACTTCAAATGCAGTGACTGAGGTAGGCAAACACAGCAGCCATTTTCCAACTTTGAATGTTGTCCAAAGCCTTAAGACAGTTCCCTACTCTTATTTGAGTATCCTGACTCCCCAAAGCCTGTCCAAGGAACAAGTGAGGAGTGTGACAGAATACTCTCCACTTGCCTGGATAAGTGCAACTCCAACTTCACCCAAGAAGCTAAACATCAACCAGGGCAAAGCAGCCCACTTAACCTGTACCTCATCCACCACCTTAAATATTCATTCCCTCCACCACCAATTACAGCAAGTGTGCCCCATTTAAAAGCGGATCCTTCGACAACACCTTCCAAACCAGCAACCTCTACCACCTAGTGCGCAGTAGATGCATGAGAACACAACCACTCACAAGGCCCCTCCAAGCCACACACCAATGGAAACATATCTGTTGCTGGATCAAAATCCTAGAACTCCTTTCCTAACAGTTCTGTAGGTGTTCCGACACCACATGTACTCACATGGCTCACCACCAACCTCCGAAGGGCAGTTTGGGATGGACAACAAATGCTGGCCTTTCCAGCATCCCAGGAACTATAATAAAGAAAGGCTTGAATAGTGGCATGACAAGCAGAAGGAGACTTAGTTCAATTTGTCTTTTAAAGGCTGGCGCCTCCAAAAATCTGATATAAAATCGAAGATTATTTAGAATTTTCTATATTAAAATATATGAAACTTACTATTTAAGATATTTTAGAACAACGCAGAAATAAAGAATTGCCAGAATTTTGTCATTTGTTTTCTGGAATGAATGATGTTACAGACTATTTTTGTCAATTCAGCATTGCCTTCTATTGAAGCTTTTTTCCTGTAGACTTATTTTAAATGCTGTAATAAAGCCTCCGACTGATTTAGAAGGCAAGCTTTTCTTTGAACAAATATTCCAGTGCTTCTGACAGTACAGAATACAAAAGAAAATTAAGCCAACAGCTATGATGACTATAATAACAAGCTGTCAGCACCTTGCTTAATACCTGAAAGGGTTTCAGAGTGACATATTGTTTAAGGGTCAGTACACTTTAGAATCTATTATACACTTCTCAGAGGGAAAAAACTTCAAAGGCCATAAAGGCAATATTCTTTTACATGATTTACTGCACCCACTTTAAGATAGCTGCATGTAAAGCTTCCTTGGTGATGGCCCACTGAATGTGTTTCAACACAAACCTTCAATTGTTTTATTTTTTAAAAAAAGATTAGAACAATCTATATTTGTCATAAATGCCATTTCTACAAATGGAGAATGGGTACAGTTGGCTGCAATCAGTGAAATCCACCTCTGACCTTACTCGGTCTTAGATTCTGCAGTCAAGTTTCCGATGCAGATCCTGGATTGCAATATACAAGTAACTACGAATAATGAAACGTGCATCATACTCTCAATGAGCGAATTGCTTAAACGCTGACCTTTGAGTGACTAATTAAACACAGAAGCCGATAAGGCTGTGCTTAATATAGCAATTTCATTTCAAAAATGCTGTTCCATTAAACTGGGCATTTAATTAATAAGACATGAAACTTTTAACATTAGTTCCTGTGTATGACATTAGTTTATCTTTTTTTAAAAAGCCAGGAAACAGGTTTAAAGTTATTTTTAAAATCCATTATACTGTACAATTTGTAAATTCATCATGGATAACAGGAATTCACCTTCTGATGTACGATTTTGATTCACTACCGCAGGAGCCAATTCCTTTGTTCTCCCAGATATTTTCCTGTTTATGCACGTACTACGAGCCAAAGGGATAGAGCAAAAGGAAATCCTATTAAGCTTCGTTCAGAACATATTGATTACTATTTGTGACAAGACATTTTTTCTAATGGGATACAGACCATCAAGTTAGAAAATTGCTTCTTGCCTCTCAGGTAACCTATTCTTCACCACTAAATGTAATGAAAGCTGTAATTTTCCAAATTTCCATTTGTAAAGACAAAGGAAAAAAGAGAAACACTCATGAAAACAAATAATTTTCAATGTTTTAAAACAACTTGACTTGCTCTAAGCTTTGACCTTGAAACACTTGACTTACAGTTTTCTCCACTCTCAATGTATCTGGCAGCCGGCCTTCTTCCAAACAGGGTGAACAAATGGCCGAGCCAACAGAATGCTAAGCCATCATTTTGGCAAATCTGAAGCAGGCAGCCAGTCAGTTACACCCAGTTTAAGTGTGTGCCACTAACTCTGATCTGTTTTTGTGGGTCACCAATCTGCACATTGCTGGATTCTATTGGAGATCCATCACATGCTGACCAGAAGTATGGGGAAAAATTGCTGAGTCAACCTCTGCCAAACATTGCACCCAAGATTTTTTTTTCCTAAATGCAGCCATGGCACTTCAATAGACACCCAAAACAGTAAGGTAGGGCTGAGTGCCAAAATCTCAGAAAGTGTTGTCCCTACATCCTGGAGTTGTCAGTGGGGATTGACGGTGGGGGTAAACAGCAGACCAGATTGCAGAAAGCATGATTGGACATTTTGCAACATGTAGATTTATGCAAATTCCTGCTCCACTTATGCTTCTCCCCCAGCAATAAAAGATCAAAAAGCCAAGGCTCTACAGTCAGACTCAAGACGACAAGCAATGAAAGATAAGTTGGAACATGCATGAAGCTATGGACCTTTGAAACATCACCTCTTATTTATAGGACATAAAAGCAGAAACTCAAATAACAGGTAGAGGTGTGTGAAACCTTCAATGGAGACTACTCTATAATGGGAACAAAATCCTAAACTTCCTGCTTTTTCATAAAAGTTATTACATTCTTCGACACAACCACCCTAGGTCATTTAGCCCCTCAAACTTGCTTCCCAACATCTAGCTCGACTGCCTAGCTCGAACTGTACAGTTACACCCCATCAGAAGAAAGTTTTTTTCCTTCAAATCTTTTCATCATCATAAGCACCTCAATTATATCACCCCTTAATCTTCCATATTGAAGGGACAAAAACCTAGTCAATGCAACCTGTCCTTAAAATTTAACCCTTCTAGTCTCAGTCACATAAAAGTCTTATTCTGCTGTACAGAAGATGGTTATCTGGATGGGGGAGGGCGATGTGGTACAGGGAACACCTTTAGTATCTTTTAGGATCTATCCTCCTGGAAACTTTACTGATCAATGAATTTCCACATGCATGTCATTGCTGATAATGGGATCAAGTTGCAAGCAAAATGTCTGTTGGATCTACCTATGTTACTGTATTTCAAAGTATAATTAGTCCTCTCTTTAAGTCACCCCGTTTTAAGCAATTTGGTTTAATGGTCAGTTAATGGGGTGGGAATTCTCATTTAGCATCAGGAGTTTTGTTTTAATGTTATTTCACACCGGATGTGATGCAGGATTGCATGACCTGATCAGTGCCATTTTGGAGTGGCCCCGCCTGCTTCCTGACTCTTCAGGTCACTGCCTCTCCAGCCTTGTGTCTTACTTCTGTGACCTTGCAACTCAAAGCTGCTGTTTCTGAAGGTTGCCTCCTGGCTCTCGCCGCTCATCTCCCGAGCCCTCGCTTAAGGCGAGAGTTTGGGAGAGAGAAGCGGGAAAATTGGCCAGTGGGAGAGAGTCAGCGGCAAACAGGAGGGTTCAGAAGCAGGAGGCGCAGAGAACCGGGGGGGTTGGGGAGCGGGAGGATTGGTGATGAGCGGGAGAGTTGGTTGGCAGGAGCAAAGTAGAAATTTAGCATATTTTTTTAATAAAATAAAATTAACTTAAAAATATAAACAGTTATTTTGTTTACGAACATAGTAATTTAGCGATCTATCGTATTTAAACTAACAGGGTATACTATTTTGATTTTTTTTTCTGACCAGAAAGACCCTACAGAACCTAACCAAAGCTTTTACATTAGGTTTAAGTGAGTACGATTTTCCCATTAACTGGGTGGCCGCTTTGCGGAACACCTTCTGTCTGTCCGCAAGCATGACCCAGACCTTCCTGTTGCTTGCCATTTCAACACTCCACCCTGCTCTCAGGCCCACATGTCTGTCCTTGGTCTGCTGCAATGTTCCAGTGAAGCTCAACACAAACTGGAGGAACAGCACCGATTAGGCACTTTACAGCCTTCCGGACTTAACGTTGAGTTCAACAACTTCAGATCATGAGCTCTCTCCTTCATCCTCACCCTCTTTTTTTCTAATAATTATTATATATTTTTATATATTTTTTTTTTCTTTTCCCACCTATTTCTATTATTATTTTTAAAATTTATTTCCATCCATTGTTTTATCTCCACCTTTTAGCCTATTTCAATCCCTTCCCCCAACCCACTCCCCACTAGGGCCATCTGTCACCTGCTCATCCTGCTTTCTACCCTTAATGTCACTATTAGCACAGCCTTTAGCTAATATTACCATCGTCAACACCCCTTTGACCTTTTGATTCTGACATCTTTGGCAATCTCTCCTTTGCCTTCACCTATCACTGGGCCCTCTATCCAGCTCCACCTGTCCCACCCCCTTTAAACAGCTTATATTTCACCACATTTCTATTTCTCTTCAGTTTTGATGAAGAGTCATACGGACTCGAAATGTTAACTGTCTTCTTCTCCACAGACGCTGTCAGGCCTGCTGAGTTTTTTCCAGCAATTTTTGTTTTTGTTTCAGATTTCCAGCATCCACAGTATTTTGCTTTTTTCCCATTAACTTTGTTTCATTTGAAGTTGCCATTCTCAGGAATGCAACTCCAACATTAAGTGAGCAATTACTGTAATCATTGAAACTTCTCAAAACACTCGAGACACCGATGCAAAACAATGGTACATAAATATAAAATTTTACTTTTTCAAAAAATGGAGTTCCAACTTTCTCAAGATGCTCAGAATCTGTTGGATTGGAGCTAGCAGAATCATGAGCAATAGCTTAAATGAGACAATCATTTTACTGACACCCAAGTGCTGTAGTGAAAGAAAGGTTGGCCCTATTTTGAAAACATTCTGGGTGCTCCCATTGAGTAATACATTTGTTCTCAGACAGCATGTTTACTCCATTAAACCACAGATTTTTGATGGAAAATCCTACTCTAGAGGAAAGTAGAGAAATAGACAGGACAGAAAGTTTTCCTGACCTGGATAAACCTTTATGCCTTGATTAAGGAAGAAAACCATTTCCCTAAACTTCAGAAAGCTGTCACAAAAATAAGGCAAATAAGCTTGACATCTACCCTTCACTCAACCATCACTTATAAGAGGTCCATCTGTCCAAGCATCCCTATATAAAATGACACTGTGACACACAAGCTCATGAAATCATAACAGGATTCTAATATCAATATTTTAAAATGTCTCCATATCTTCTAGCTGAGAAGTACACCAGTAGCACCTTGTAAACTTTTATTGTCACAAATGTTGCTTTCTGAATGCAAACATTTATTCAAATTTAAAGACGACTTGGAACTTTAAAAAACCTCTGGAGGTCCCAATTCTGGAGACAAGACAAACTCACTGAAGAAAAACAAAATAGTTGCAGGGGTGAAAAGGGAATATGATTTAAAATCAAATATGAAAAGAATACTGCAAATACCCAAAGCACAGCCAACTTCTGAACTGAGAAGTTAACATTTATTCAGGGCAAAAATGTTTTTGTTAAAAAAAACCTTTTCGGTGAGTTGGGTAAAATAGAAAATGAGTATGCTCTTTGGGATGTACTTGATTAAAAATAAAGAGTAACTTAGACAGGTTATTTTATTCATAACTATAATAATTATGCAGCACGCCCCTTCAAAGCAGTAGGCCTAAGTCCTCTGAATCCCTAATCCAGTCACTTGGCAAGTACAATTGTATGAACAAAGCTGTACATTAAAGTTCCATCTGCTAAGCAATAATTCTGCAGTTATATCACCGTGGTGCTCTGTATGGCCTGATACTTGTCTGTGTTTACCACGTGAATGTTAACCTGCTGATTCAGTGCTAGACATAATAGTGGGAACAACTTGTAGTGATTCAAGGGAATTAACAAAGAAATCAAATCCTCTTTTGAAGGTGCAGCTTTTTTGGTTTTGTGCTCATCAGTTTACAAAACTAGCTGGGAACAATGACACTACTAGCTGTACAGAGTTTAACAAAAAGGACATGACCAGGACTGCTACTATACTTCGCATTGTTAATTTAAAAAATTATGACAAAAAACCCCCGGGACAGATTTTCCATGATGTTTATTAAATATACCTTCTATCAATAGCTCCTTTCCACCCCATGGCACAGTGGGGTCCTGTCCTAACTGAAATAATATTGTGTGCATACACATTATATACATGTAACACACACGCACGCATACGTAACACACACACGCACGCATACGTAACACACACGCACGCATACGTAATACACACATATATATATGTCGCACGCACTTATACATGTCACTCGCACGCACTTATACATGTCACTCGCACGCACTTATACATGTCACACGCACGCACTTATACATGCCACACGCACGCACTTATACATGCCACACGCACGCACTTATACATGCCACACGCACGCACTTATACATGCCACACGCACGCACTTATACATGCCACACGCACGCACTTATACATGCCACACGCACGCACTTATACATGCCACACGCACGCACTTATACATGCCACACGCACGCACTTATACATGCCACACGCACGCACTTATACATGCCACACGCACGCACTTATACATGCCACACGCACGCACTTATACATGCCACACGCACGCACTTATACATGCCACACGCACGCACTTATACATGCCACACGCACGCACTTATACATGCCACACGCACGCACTTATACATGCCACACGCACGCACTTATACATGCCCCACGCACGCACTTATACATGCCCCACGCACGCACTTATACATGCCCCACGCACGCACTTATACATGCCCCACGCACGCACTTATACATGCCCCACGCACGCACTTATACATGCCCCACGCACGCACTTATACATGCCCCACGCACGCACTTATACATGCCCCACGCACGCACTTATACATGCCCCACGCACGCACTTATACATGCCCCACGCACGCACTTATACATGCCCCACGCACGCACTTATACATGCCCCACGCACGCACTTATACATGCCCCACGCACGCACTTATACATGCCCCACGCACGCACTTATACATGCCCCACGCACGCACTTATACATGCCCCACGCACGCACTTATACATGCCCCACGCACGCACTTATACATGCCCCACGCACGCACTTATACATGCCCCACGCACGCACTTATACATGCCCCACGCACGCACTTATACATGCCCCACGCACGCACTTATACATGCCCCACGCACGCACTTATACATGCCCCACGCACGCACTTATACATGCCCCACGCACGCACTTATACATGCCCCACGCACGCACTTATACATGCCCCACGCACGCACTTATACATGCCCCACGCACGCACTTATACATGCCCCACGCACGCACTTATACATGCCCCACGCACGCACTTATACATGCCACACGCACGCACTTATACATGCCACACGCACGCACTTATACATGCCACACGCACGCACTTATACATGCCACACGCACACACTTATACATGCCACACGCACGCACTTATACATGCCACACGCACGCACTTATACATGCCACACGCACGCACTTATACATGCCACACGCACGCACTTATACATGCCACACGCACGCACTTATACATGCCACACGCACGCACTTATACATGCCACACGCACGCACTTATACATGCCACACGCACGCACTTATACATGCCACACGCACGCACTTATACATGCCACACGCACGCACTTATACATGCCACACGCACGCACTTATACATGCCACACGCACGCACTTATACATGCCACACGCACGCACTTATACATGCCACACGCACGCACTTATACATGCCACACGCACGCACTTATACATGCCACACGCACGCACTTATACATGCCACACGCACGCACTTATACATGCCACACGCACGCACTTATACATGCCACACGCACGCACTTATACATGCCACACGCACGCACTTATACATGCCACACGCACGCACTTATACATGCCACACGCACGCACTTATACATGCCACACGCACGCACTTATACATGCCACACGCACGCACTTATACATGCCACACGCACGCACTTATACATGCCACACGCACGCACTTATACATGCCACACGCACGCACTTATACATGCCACACGCACGCACTTATACATGCCACACGCACGCACTTATACATGCCACACGCACGCACTTATACATGCCACACGCACGCACTTATACATGCCACACGCACGCACTTATACATGCAACACGCACGCACTTATACATGCAACACGCACGCACTTATACATGCAACACGCACGCACTTATACATGCAACACGCACGCACTTATACATGCAACACGCACGCACTTATACATGCAACACGCACGCACTTATACATGCAACACGCACGCACTTATACATGCAACACGCACGCACTTATACATGCAACACGCACGCACTTATACATGCAACACGCACGCACTTATACATGCAACACGCACGCACTTATACATGCAACACGCACGCACTTATACATGCAACACGCACGCACTTATACATGCAACACGCACGCACTTATACATGCAACACGCACGCACTTATACATGCAACACGCACGCACTTATACATGCAACACGCACACATTTATACATGCAACACGCACACATTTATACATGCAACACGCACACATTTATACATGCAACACGCACACATTTATACATGTAACACGCACACATTTATACATGTAACACGCACACATATATATATGTAATACACACACATATATATAATACACACACATATATGTAATACACACACACATACATATATAATATACGCACATTAAAAATTCAATTTTTACTAAGGGCTGATTTAAATATTCTCATGTGCAAGAGGCAGAAAAACTGGGCATTAACCCACATGCAAAATTATGGGTGGCAGGATTGCAGTAGAGATCTGATAGGATGGTGTGCAGCCATATTTCTTAAAATGTGTTCCCCAAAAATTGCATGGGTAAGAATGATCTTGTTAATATACCTCATATTTGCAAATTTCCTGTACATAAACTCAATTTTTAACTTTGCAATAGAAATTAGTTTCTACATACATTCATGGCAATATGAAATTCATGTCAATTTTAACAGATAGTTTGAAATGAAGTTGCTCATCATACATTCTTCAAAATTGGCTTAAAGAATGCATTAGGTAAATTGGTACCGCACTTCCTCATGTCACAATATTCTGCTAATTTGGAAAACAAACATGATTATTGTCCCTCAGGCAAGCTTCAGTTATACATAAAAAAGGAAAATACTTACTTATATCATCTTCATGGTAGATCACAGAGTGGAAAGGTGGCTTTCTGTTTTTAATGTATCGCTCTGCTGGTTCAACATAGAAAGTACCCTGATGGGTCTGGACAAACCCTTCAAACCGTCCATCTACGATAGAGCCATGACTGAGAGATCCTCTCTCACCTTTTACAAGAAAAAAAGTTACTAAAATTATATTTTGTTTACATGATTTTTTAAAAAAAAACCTTTAAAACAGTTGAACAAGAATTAGAACAGAAATGTTACCACAAGTCTATTGAGATGGATTTAAGTGGGATTACGATCTATACTACAAAGAAATCTGATAAATTCAAGGCGACCAACAGTAAACAGTCACTGAAGACTTTAAAATATTTGATTATTTTGTGCTTTCGCAGTATTGTACACATAGTAATTTTTAAAAAAATCAAAACTCTTAATGCTTCAGTATGGGTACCAATGACATTGTTGAGGTGCTAGATGGGAAGAATTAACATGCCCAATAATACGCAGAGACTGGTAGAGTGAAGTCAGGCATTCTTCCATTTTCTCAGTTCACTCAAGGTTAATCTAGTGTTTCTAAGTCCGGATCAGTAAATCCACAAAGTAAGCTCACTAGGTGAAATCACAAGCATTCACTATTTGCCACGTTAAAAAAAAGCTTTTCAGGTATAAATTGAACTGCACAACGAACGGCTGCAAACTGGGCTCAAGGCCATTGAGTGCCAAATGCACAATAGAAATTATTGTACCATTAAAAAAAAGCACATGAAGGGATTCTCCTGGTTGCAATGTAATTCAAAAGTTTGTTCATGAGGACATCCAACACATGAACACCTAAGAAATGGACCCAAGGGAAAAGAGAATCTGTTGTGGGCGGGGGGAAGAGAGGAAGGGCGGTGGTGGTGAGAGGGCAAGGGTGTTTGTTTCCTTACATGGCTTCATTTGTTTCTCTGATATAGAACAAAAAGTTTTAATTATGCCGAATAAGCAACATTCAATTAACCAGATAGGCAAACACAGCAACAATTTTCATTCATACAACACCTTTAACATAGAAAGACATCCCCAAGCGCTTCAGAGGTGTAATCAAAAGCTAATCGGTGAGCAAAAAGGATATATTGGGAGGGTTTAAGAAAATTTGGTCAAAGATTTTTAAAGGAGTCTTAAATAGAGGGGGACCTTCTGAGGCAGAGGGGTTTCAGTTGGGGGATCCCAAAGCATGAGATGCAGACAATAAAGTATGGATGCCAAAATGCACAAAAACGGTTTGAACAAGAGTGAGAATTTTAATTGGGTCACTGGGAGTAACCAGGAGCCAGCGTCGGAAAGGACAGGGTTGCTGGGCAAGGAGTTGGTGCAGACGAGAAACGGGTAACAGAGCTTCGGTAAGACCATGTTTATTGAATGTGGAGTATAGGAGGCTAGCATTATAACTGTAGCGTCTGGAGGTGGGAAGTGTATGGATCAGAGTTTCAGCAATAGATAGGGCAAGTGCAATGCTTTTTGTGATAGAAAAGATGTGAGGTTTGAAGAAGTTCAGCTCAAGTCAAATTGCCTCATTTAGTCTAAGACAACAGCATGGGGGAGGGAATGGAGTCAGTGACAAGGATGCAGAGTTTGTGGTTGGGTGGGGGGGGGGCAAGACAATTGCTTTAATCATCCCAATGCTAATCTTGAGAAAATTGCAGCATCTCCAAGACTATGTTGACTCACAATATGACAGAACATAAAGGAAAGATTTGCATTTATCTAGTGCTTTTCATGATCTCAGGCATCCCAAAGCACTTTACAGCCAATTAAGTACTTCCTGAAGTGTTGCTACTGTTGTAATGGGAGAGACACAGCACCTAGTTTGCACATAGCAAGCGCACCATACAGCAATGTGATAACAACCAGATCATCTGTTTTTGTGACGCTGATTGAGGGATAAATATTGGCCAGCAAACCAGGGATATCTCTTCTGCTCTACTTCAAAAATAACGTAATGGGGTTTTTACCACCCAAGAAGACAGATGGGGCTTCAGCTTAAAGTTTCATCTGAAAGATGGCTTCTCAAACTGTGCAGCAACCCTCAGTCCTGCACTGAAGTGTCAACCTTGACATTTGTGCTCAGGTCCTGAAGTGAGTCTGAGCCCAGAACCTTCTAACTCAAAAGCTGACACGTAAGCAATGAGGAGGTAGAACTGGTTGTTGAGTGTGCAAATGAAGCTAACATCATGTCTGCTGATGAGGTCATCTTGCGGCACATGGAGTTTGGGATAGATTCTTGAAGAACTCTCAAGGTAATGATACAGGAGTAGGAAATGCTCTGGCTACAATGGACAACACAATCAAACTACACAATGGAGGTGAAAAGACAGAGGAGCAGGGTGAGAACAACGGTGCTAATAACTGTATAGAGGCAGATGAGGGACAGTGCACTATGGATGTCACTTTTGACATTGAATGAAGTCTTTTCAGTGCTTTGGCAGGGATAGATACATGAGTGAAGAAATTTAAACATGGAGTAGGAAAGATGGATACAGATTTCGGTTGTGACAAAATATTCAATGACCAGAGAGAAAGAGGTTGAGGATCGGATAATAATTTACAAAGACAAAGGGCACGAGTGAGAGTTTTAGATGTGGGAGTGATGATACGAGTTTTGAAAAAGGGAGGAGGAACAGTCCCCAAGGCGAAGGAATCATTAACAGTTATGGAAGTTGGCTGGTCAAAGGAACAAGGGATGGATTTCATGGACAAGACAAGCTCAGAAAGGGGACAGGGAGTGAGAGACAGATGTCAAAGAGGTATGGACTTAGGTTGAAGGCAGGACTGTACCTGGCAGAGTTTTTGCTCATTGGGCAAGGAGGCAAATAGCCAGAGCTAAATAGACATTCTCAATTTTACTGGAAAAGAAGTCCAGGAGCACCTCACACTTGTAAGTGGGTGAAGGGGGGTTTAAGAACACAGTTAGGTGTGGAGAAAAGAAGCCAGAGATTATCTTTGCTCTCCAGAATAATCTTGGATTATTTGGTGGTTTCAGTGCAAGAGTGATGCCCAGTTGTATTTGATATGATCCAACCAGATTTGACGACGCACATACAAACATATGAAATAGGAGCAGAAGCAGGCCATCCGGCCCCTCGAGTCTGCTCCATCAATCAATAGGATCACGGCTGATCTGCTGACGTTTCAAATTCCACATTCCCATCTATCCCCGATAGATTCTTATCAGGCAAGGGAGTTGAAAGCTATCTACCTCTGCCTTAAAAATATTCAATGACCCCCACCTCCACTGCCTTTTGAGGCAGAGTGTTCACAAGTCACAATACGCTCAGAAAAAATTTCTCCTCATCTCTGTCCTAAAAGGGTAACCATCCCTAATTTTAAAACAGTGTTCCCAAGTTCTGTACTGGCCCACAAGAGGAAACATACTTTCCGTGTACACCTTACCAAGGCCATTCAGGATCTTATATACTTCAATCAAGTCACCCTTCACTCTTATAAACTCCAGTGGAAACAGTCTGTCCAACCATTCCTCATAAGACAACCCACTCATTCCAGGTATCAATCTTGTAAACCTCCTTTGAACTGCCTCCAATGAATTTACATCTTTCCTTAAATAAGGAGACCAAAACTACACACAATATTTGTGAACAGTCAGCCTGTTCCTGCCCCACGGAACTTATTTCTTGCTATCTTGACTCCATTCTCTCTCCCCTTGTCCAGTCTCTTCCCACATACATCCGCGATTCCTCTGACACCCTACATCATATCAACAATTTCCAGTTCCCTGGCCCCAACCGCCTCCTCTTCACCATGGACATCCAAACCCTCTACACCTCCATCCCCCAACCGGGATGGTCTGAGGGCTCTCCGCTTCTTCCTCGAACAGAGGCCCGAACAATCCTCACCCACTACTACTCTCCTCCGTATAGCTGAACTTGTTCTCTCACTGAACAATTTCTCCTTAAACTCGTCTCACTTCCTCCAAATAAAAGGTGTGGCTATGGGTACCCGCATGGGCCCCAGTTATGCCTGTCTCTTTATGGAGTATATGGAACATTCCTTATATTCATTACAAGCCTACCGACTCCCACAGCTACCTCGACTACAGCTCCTCACACCCCGCTTCCTGAAAGGATTCCATCCCATTCTCTCAGTTCCTTCGGCCCCGTCGCATCTGTTCTGATGATGCCACTTTCAAAAACAGTTCCTCTGACATGTCTTCCTTCTTCCTTAACCGAGGTTTTCCACCCACGGTGGTTGACAGGGCCCTCAACCGTGTCCGGCCCATCTCCCGTGCATCCGCCCTCACACCTTCCTCTCCCTCCCAGAACCATGATAGGGTCCTCCTTGTCCTCACTTATCACCCCACCAGCTTCCGCATTCAAAGAATCATCCTCCGCCATTTCCGCCAACTCCAGCATGATGCCACCACCAAACACATCTTCCCCTTCACCTGCATTCCTCAGGGATCGTTCCCTCTGGGGTGCAGAGGGATCTAGATGTTCCAGTGCACGAGTCACAAAAAGTTAGTATGCAGGTACAGCAACTAATTAAGAAGGCAAATGGAATTCTATCCTTTATTATGAGGAATTGAACATAAAAATAAGGATGATATACTTCAGGTATATAGGGCATTGGTGAGACCACATCTTGAATACTGTAACAAAAACAAAAACAAAAATAGCTGGAAAAACTCAGCAGGTCTGACAGCATCTGTGGAGAAGAATACAGTTAACGTTTCAAGTCCGTATGACTCCCTCACCCCCTACACCTCAACCCCCTCCCAGGGCACCTTCCCATGCAACCGCAGAAGGTGCAACACCTGCCCCTTTACTTCCCCCCTCCTCACTGTCCAAGGGCCCAAACACTCCTTTCAAGTGAAGCAGCATTTCACTTGCACTTCCCTCAACTCAGTCTACTGCATTCGCTGCTCCCAATGCGGTCCCCCTCTACATTGGAGAGACCAAACGCAGACTTGGGTGACCGCTTTGCGGAACACCTTCAGTCTGTCCGCAAGCATGATCCAGACCTCCCTGTCGCTTGCCATTTCAACACACCACCCTGCTCTCATGTCCACATGTCTGTCCTTGGCCTGCTGCAATGTTCCAGTGAAGCTCAACGCAAACTGGAGGAACAGCACCTCATCTTCCGACTAGGCACTTTACAGCCTTCCGGACTTAACATTGAGTTCAACAACTTCAGATCATGAACTCTCTCCTCCATCCCCACCCCCTTTCCGTTCCCCCCCTTTTCCAATAATTTATTATTTTTAAAAATTTTTTAAATATATTTTTCTTTACCCACCTATTTCCATTATTTTTAAATGTATTTCCATCCATTGTTTTATCTCTACCTTTTAGCCTATTTCGATCCCTTCCCCCCACTCCACCCCCACTAGGGCTATCTGTCACTTGCTCGTCCTGCTTTCTACCTTAAATGTCATCATTAGCACATTCCTCTGCTAATATCACCACCGTCAACACCCCTTTGTCCTTTTGTCTATGACATCTTTGGCAATCTCTTCTTTGCCTCCACCTATCACTGGCCCTCTATCCAGCTCTACCTGTCTCACCCCCCTCAACCAGCTTATATTCCACCTCATTCTATACTTCTTAGTTCTGCTGAAGAGTCATACAGACTTGAAACGTTAACTGTATTCCTCTCCACAGATGCTGTCAGACCTGCTGAGTTTTTCCAGCTATTTTTGTTTTTGTTACAGTATTCAAGATGTGGTCTCACCAATGCCCTATATACCTGAAGTATATCATCCTTATTTTTATGTTCAATTCCTCATAATAAAGGATAGCATTCCATTAGCCTTCTTAATTAGTTGCTGTACCTGCATACTAACTTTTTGTGACTCGTGCACTGGAACATCTAGATCCCTCTGCATCTTAGAATTCTGCAGTCACACTCTGTTTAAGTAATACTCTGCTTTTTTATTCTTCCTGCCAAAGAACAACTTCACATTTTCCCACATTATTCGCCATCTGCCAGAGTTTTGCCCACTCACTCAGCCTATCGATATCCATCTGCAACCTCCTTACGTCCTCTTCACAACCTACTTTCCTTTCTTTGTCAACTGCAAATTTAGTTATCATGCCTTCAGTCCCCTCACCTAAGTCATTGATATAAATTGTAAAAACTTAAGGCCCCAACACAGACCCCTGTGTGACTTCACTCTTCACAACCTGCCAATCAGAAAAAGACCCATTTATGCATATTCTGTTTTCTGCCAGCCAGCCAATCTTCTATCCATGCTAATATGTTACTGTCTACAACATAAGCTTTTATTTTTCACAATAACCTTTGGTGTGGTATCTTATCAAATGCCTTCTGGAAATCGAAGTACAGTACGCCCACAGGCTCCCCTTTATCCACGGCGCATGTTAATCCTTCAAAGAGCTCTCATAAATTGGTTAAACATGATTTCCCTTTCACATAACCATGCTGACTATTCCCGATTATCTTGAGTTTTTTGAAGCGCGCAGCTATAACTTTATTAATGATCAATTCTAACACCTTCCCCACGACAAACGTCAAGTTAGCTGGCCTATAGTTTCGGTTTACTGCCTCCCTCCCTTCTTGAATTGAGGGGTTATGCTTGCTACTTTCCAGTCTGATGGAACCTTTCCAGAATCTAGCAAATTTTGGAAAATTAATACCCACTCACCTACTATCTCATTAGCGACCTTTTTTAAGTATACCACCTGGACTTGAGAGAGCAAAGACTGGGGCTATATTTAAAGGAAATAACTGGGATAGGGGAATGTAAATAAAGGCAAAGCTGGAGTGGTTGAGCAAATTGTGGCGACTGGAGATCCAAAGTGTAGAGGGCTGAGAATGCATGTGTAAGGGGCTTAAGGGGAAATTTTGATTTTCAATGGGTTAATTCACAGATAAGTGGAGTTGGAAGGGGTTAAAGGCTCTGGTTGAACAAGGGTGTGTTTGGAGATTCCTTGTTAATGATCAAGACCATGTGAATAAAGAGACGATAGCAGCTGGAAAGGTTGAGTGGGTGGTGGTGAATGTGGTAGAAGGGAGTTTACATGGAGGGAAAGATTTAATAAGGGAAGCGAATATAGATATGCATATCAATTAAAATGAACAGTTCAATACCAGACTGGTGGGAAAGGCTACCCAAAATCAGCAACCACAAACCAGCCAAAAATCATTTTCAAAATTAATTATGATGAGCAATCATGATAAAAAATTAATTTGTAAATTGCATTTTAAAATTATTCATATGATAACAAATTGTGCATTTATCTTCAGACATGGTGGCTAATGTGGCTTTTGCAGTAGGCAAGGCCTTAAATAATGACCTTTGAAGTTCTAGGCTGTGCAGCAAAGAGGCAAGATCTCCTCGTGATTAAATGTTTATTCATTTTCCCAGTGATCCTTAAATATGCACCCACTTGAAATTAATATATTTCATAGAGCACTGTTTCAAAACTCAACATATTACTGTTTTGAAATAATGTCAGGACACTTTGTGAATACAAGTAGCTAATGGGAACATTTATTATACAATGTGGAATAAAATATGAATAATTTAAGAATTCATTATATTTCACAAGGTATAGTTCACAAGTTAATGCATATAATGACATGCTCAGGAAATGGTTCTTCAGACTGGCACTCAAGAGGCCCTTCATTCTTTGGCATCGTCAGCAGATTGTTACCATTAAAGAAGTTTATATAAAACTGGTTTCGGCATTTTACAATCAAGGTTTCCTAGATCCACATAAAACAACCATTAAATCATTTCCTCCTCCTCATCTCCCATCTGATTCTGACTTTAGTTAGATTACAGTTCCATGGGCTCTGGCTATTCCACTCCACCCATTCCCTAAGGTCAAGGATGCTTAAGCCCATTCAGCCCACTGGTCGATTTATGGATAGATAATTCAGGACAGTCCACAGGCCATTTGCTTTTCATAGTTCTGTTTACTAGATCAAAAAGTAGTTAAAATTACTGATACTAGCACAAGACCAAAAAGGGAATTGCCAGGTTTTTTTTTTCCCTTCACATGCTACCCAATGTAATCCGAACAAGTCTTACGCTTGCTTCTGTTGTGCTAAAATACTTTTTTTAAACAATGACCTAATTACTTTAAAAAGATTCTCTGCAATTTGCTTAACATTTGCTTAGACTCGTTACATAGAATTTCTACTTTCAACCATGCTGTGCAAAGTATTTCTCTAACTTGCCTTTAAATACTTAGTGAGATCATCTGAAATTTGCGCTCATGTTACCAACACAATGAACACCGGAAATAATTTACAACTACCAGAACACTTCATAATCTCGAAGGTCCCTTATCAGGTCACCCCTTAACCTTCTTAGTTCTTATGAAGAAAAGCTACAACTTCTCACATCTCTCTAACTGCTCATCATGGACAAACCTTCATTTTTGCACAATGGCACGATTTGCATCTACTGGATGCATTGTAGCAACTCAGCGAGATTCCTCAGACACCACCTCCCAGCTCTTCCATCCACAGGACAAAGACAGCAGGTGCATGGGAACACCATGACCTCCAATTTCTCTTCCAAGACGCACATCATCTCAACTTGGAGCTGCATTGCATTTCCTACACTGTTCCTAGGTTAAAATCCTGGAACATCCTAACTTGTAGCACTTAGGAGTACCTTCAACGCATGGACTACAGTAGTAAGAATGCAGTTTGCCCCCATCTTCTCAAGGAGAACTAGGGATGGGCAATAAACGCTGGCTTTGACAACAGTGTGCACATTCCTAACTTGCATATGAGAAAGCATTCTAATGAACTACGCTGCAGTTGTTTAAAAAAATCCTTCCTATAATGCAGTGCTGAAAATCAAACACAATATTGTGCCAAATCACACTGTTCTATTAAGTCTGAATTATTTGTCTCTAACTTGTTAACTGATAAAGATGTAAAACTGAACTAAAACTCTGGCTTAACTGGCCTATGCATTGTAATTAAGTTTGAAGAGACAGCCACCAAATCAAGATTAGACAAACAGTACTTTATTTTCACAATTACTTTTTTTTTTAAGAAAAGAATGTCGAGTATTCCAACTGGATAGATCATCAGCCATGTTAAAGCATTGACATAAGCCTTGTTTAAAATGGAATAGTTACAAAAGATTAAAAATGAACATGCAACATTTCTGAATGAAACATTCAGTGATTACAAGTAGCACAATGTCAATTTATCTAATTCTACACTAATTACCAACAGGAGTGGTTGCCTTTTTCCCATACATGAAGTTTTTCTGGTCATTGCTGTACTACAGGAAGAACTTGTTTAATTAGTATTGTTTGTTTAAAAAGGCAAGATTTAAATTATCGTAAAGAATGGCAACGTAATTGTCAGTGTCATTATGTACCATTTATCATCATGAGTCATCCATCTATTAAAGTGGGCAACATTTCTCAAGTCAAAAATCAAAAAATATCGATTAATTTCTTATTCATCTCATTGCTGTTTCTGGAATATTGCTATTGTTACGTCACATTTGCTAAGCAAACAGTGACATTGATTTGAGCCTGGTACAGTTTGATTTTAGTCTTCAGCTTAATGTCATACTGCTTCCAGACATGATCATGGAGCTGGCTGTAGACAGAACTTGCATTCTGGATGCATGCCCTGCACTCAGCAAGCTCCCAAAAATAGCAATATGATAATGTTCCTATATATATTTTCGTGATGTTGATTGAGGGATGAATATTGGTCAGGACACCAGAGATAACTACCTTGCTCTTTACCAAAAACCATGCTATGGGATCTTTTACATCCACCTGAAAAGGCAGATTGGGCCTCACATTAATGTCTCATCCAGAAGATAGCAACTTTGACTGCATTGAAATGTGAGCCTATATTGCTGTACTCAAGTCCTGGAAGAGGGCGTGAACCCATATCATTCTGATGCAAAGTCAAGAGCGCTACTACCTGAGCCATAGCTGACACAGGTAACAATCATTTTTATCCAAGACAGCATTTGATGATTTCTTATTTTTAAATTTTATTCTATGATAAAATCTGATATTTAAATGAGATTAATTATTTGTAGTCAAGAATGGTTGGCAACCTTTCATCTACGAGAGATGATGGCAATGCGGCCTCAGAAGTTTGGTGAGGTCAGAGGAGATCAACTGCTGCATTTCTTTCGATGACTGAACTAGCTGATTCTGAAAAGGAAAAGTCTGCCAAAAGTGCCACACATGAAGTTGTCCTATGTCAGGGATTCAGGATGTTTTCTGTTGATGCCTTGTTTGCAGAGCTGGAGTCTGCTTTGGATCTTCTGAAACCAGGTTTCCAAGTGGTGGCAACCTCCTACCCACAGATGGTGTTGTCATTTGTTTTGATCGTCAGCTAGTGTTTCTCATTTATCATGACTGATGTTAAGAGTTTTCATGTCTCTTTTGACAGCATCCTTGAAATCAGAGCTTTGGCCATCTAGGCTGGTCTCTAGACATGGGCTACATCCTTGTATAACATATTCTTGGAGATGCAGCCATATTCCATCCTGTGCACATGCCCAAGCCAGTGAAGCCTTGTTTGTTTGATTTGCACTAATATGTTTGGCATGTTTGCATGGAAAGGACAGCTTCATTGCTGATTTTGTCTTTCCAGGTGATGTGTCGTGGGCACCAGAGATAAGTTATTTACCTTTGTTCTTGGTAGATGCAAGTTGTCCAGGCTTTGTTGCCAAACAGCAATGTGCTGAGAATGCAGGCCCTAGAGATAAGCATCTTGGGTTCTGCCAGTTACTTTGTTATTTTTCCATGTGCCCATTTCGTTAGTAGGCCAAAATTGGTGGCTGCCTTTCCAAAAGCATGTGACGAGCTCTTCATCAAGAGACAGATCATCTGTCACCATAGATTCTAGGTAGAATTTGCTGACAGTTCCAGTGGTGCGTCGTTGAGTCTGATCACAGGCGGAGACACACGCTGCCCCATAACTGCCATTTTCTTGACACTGATTGTGAGGGAGAACATGACAAGCATGGGACAGATGATCCACAAACCTTTGAAGCTGGTCTTCTGTCTGGGCAACTAGTGCAGCATCATTTTTACACAGAAGTTGTGTCTTGGCATTCAGATTTATCTTCTGAGAAAGTAAAATCTGGAGCAGAACTAAAATCATCTGGTCTGCATAATATTGACCTACCCAGTTACACAAGGTAAATATATTTCACCACAAAACTTTCTTTTTTTTTTACATAGAAAATGGATCATAATTTTTTTTTGAAATGCACACATGGTTGCGCTATCGGTTGTTTAAAGCTTTGAGGGGGAACAGAGTTTACGGCAAGGTCGGATATCATATTAAACAGCACCATAAATATGCTTGCTTTAAATTACTCGTTAATTTGCCTTTTGACAAATCTTTAATTTCACTTTCTAGATGATGAGTAAAGTTTAAATAATCCAGCAATAAGTTGCATACTAGACACAGAAGAAGCGGTGTCTACAAATATTCTTGGCAGTACACAACATGTACACATTTACACCAGTTCACAATTAATCTTACCATAGATTTCCCCAGTGTAGATATGGGAAGTGTCATAATTCAGCTCTTCGCCTGATACTTCCACTTTAAAATCATCTGTGAATATAGAGGTGTCTCGCTTCATTCTCAGGTTGAAGTGTCTAATAAGAAAGCAGTAAAAATGAGGCAAATTAATCTTCTGAAACTTTTTAGGGATAGGAGAATATTTCTGTGCAAGTGAACTTTTCCCCTATTTTTTTTACGTGAAACTCATTATTTACAAACAGAATCAATGTGCTACAGAAACAGCAGTTTAAAGCATTCCCCAATCCCTTTGATGCTGATGCTCAACAGCCTTCTGTCGACCAACTTCATTCTAGCTAACTTTTCCAGTAAAGACAGACCCAGATGGAATATACACATTGCAAAATATTGATCATCTTTTTAGGATTTTTCACTTAATATTTACAGCAACGTGCTAGTTACATCAGGAATGTGGAGAACATGGCCAAAAATGAACGTGGCAAATTCTGTTACCACTTATGCAGACAAGGACTGTCTCAACTTGCATTTCTTCACAAACAGAAGCATATTGCTTAATTTTGAATAAATAACCAATTTGTTTTAGTGTACTTTAAATAATGGTTAACTTCCTCTCACATTGAGGTGTTCCGAATTGACTCTAGAAACTACAACAGAGATTTAAACAAATATATATTGTTACTGCATGTACAGAGAAAGGTTAAAAATGTACCAAAACGTAAGAGGATGACACTAATACCCACCTTTCAAAAAAAGTTACTTTTAAAAAGGTATAACCTGTTTTCAAGAAATTAGTCATTAAGATAAATATTTTGGTTTAAATTCTATCCAACTATAAACTATAACAGAAATAACAGTAAAAATGAAACTTCAAACTGATGCAAACTCAAAACTTCAACTTTAAATCGCCACATCCTAGGAATAATTGTTTAAGACATTGTACTCTCCACAGTACTGACAAAGACATAGAATTTACAGTACTAATTAATAGTTAATTCAGCCCAACTGGTCCATGCTGGAATGTGTACTCCATGAGCCTCCTCTCACTCTACTTCATCTAAACCCATCAGCATATCCTTCTATTCCTTTCTTCCATATGTTTATTTAGCTTCCCTTAAATATATCATGCCAGTTTGTCCCCTCAATTGCTCCATATGGTAGAGTTCCACATTCTAACTGTTAAGAATCTGGGCTACTCTCACTGGAGCAGCATTTGAAATAAGTTTTGAAGATACTGCCACTCTGTTCCAATATAAAAATGAAATAGCAGACACTGTATTAATACCAGCAAGATTCAGTTGATGCCTTGTATAAATGATTGTGAATGGTCACTAGCCAAGAGTTCTGCACCATTCTCGTTTTACAGCAATCCTATTGAAATTTTACCTGTTTTCCACCCTACAACTGAAGCACCACAGATTCTGGCATGTGCGCTCTTAAAAGACATACATCAATTATGCAACAATAATATTCCAGAGCTCCATCTTTATTCCCTTCTCACTCAACAGTAACATTTTACATTCATTTTTCAGAATTGCAATCCAAATTATATTAGGTAACTGACTACCTTTCTATCATGACCATCTTCTTCACTGCCTCCCATACTTTCACTCATTCTGAAATAAATTATATGTCAGTATTATGCAGCAATTGCTTGCAGGGGTGCTGTGCCGATGAATACATCTGTCCATTAGTGGATC
This sequence comes from Cetorhinus maximus, assembly GCF_964194155.1. Lineage (NCBI taxonomy): Eukaryota > Metazoa > Chordata > Chondrichthyes > Lamniformes > Cetorhinidae > Cetorhinus > Cetorhinus maximus. The sequence goes on along the minus strand of NC_135904.1, from coordinate 20,113,013 downwards.
ACCCAAAAACAAGGGATGAGTCTTCTCCATGGGGAAGGTTGCAAAATTAACATTCCGGGGGGGGGGGGGGCGCAAACTTGGACTTTGATAGGAACACAAATCCAGCAGTCCCTCAATTGCTGCCAGTTTATACATCAGCCCAATAATCAGTTCCAATAGATGGAATGTGCAACTATTGACAGATGAGATATCACAGGTTTTCATTCCCACACAGATAATCATTTATCACAGAGGCAGAAGGGTTAAAGATCAAATATCATCTGTAATTATCATTATTTAATACTGGAGTCCCCACAAATCGCAATGTCATTTTAACAAATATAATGATGTTCCCAGGTTTATGCCTTGTGGTGCATTTACAGTACAAACTAATGGTTGCAATTTTGAACTGGTTTGGCTCCTGCCTGGATAAAACTATCTGTCCAGGAAACAGCTCTGCAGATGCCTTAATACATAACATTTAAAACTTTCAATCTTTAGAAAGCACGAAGGGGAGAGAGAATACCTACTGACTTAACATCTAAATTTAAGGTGTATTGTAAAAACATTTCCAGGAATTTCAAAAGGAACCACAAGAACTTAGTAAACTATGTTAAACATTGGACTAGATTTACACTACATACAGTGTTAAGCCAAGTGCTTAGAGACTACCACCGCAATGCATTTTGATCGCATCAAATTGCCACCATCACTGGGACATCAGCCCAGTGACATGCAGCTCAAAATATTCTCTGCAGACAACCCAAAAATTGGGTAAAAAGAATCCATGATACTACAGGTGCTTCTCAAAGTTTACATAGACATACAAAAATTACACTAACTACGACAATTTACTGAAATGTTACTGATATCACTGAACAAAAGGCAATTTCGGCTCAAGGGCACATGTCAAACCAGGCTCATGAGGTGCTAAACCATATGACCTGTGGCGTCAAAATGCCATGGTGTATTTCTGTCTTAGTTCTCAATCTATTTGTATATGCCAGCAAAACATTTTTTACATTTCTCACTCACAAGAATATAGATACTAGAGAAGGTCTGTAACCAAAAACGGCAAGTTGCAAATATGACCTTCGTACCTCTGGATCAGAGAATTTGACCTCCTAACCTAGGCTGATACTGCAGCATAAAACTGAGGAAAGTGCTGCATAATGGAAGGTGCCACTCTTCACAATGAGTGGGGGACAACAATGATTTCCGTATAACTAAAACCAAGAGAAATATAAAGCAGTCTCTTCATGGTGGGTTTCAATGAAATGCGTAATATGCTCTGAAGGAAGCATTGCTATAATTCTGCATTACATAATTAATTGCATACTGAAAAAAAATGTAGTTGTAAGTGGAAGGACAGTAAAGCATCTCTTCCCAGGTAGTTTTTTTACCATGGGCAGGGTTTTTTTTCTTTCAGGCTCTGTCAGCATTTGGATATGTCTTCATTCATGGCCTTCCCAGCAAAGCCTACCATGCATCCTCACCTACACCTTTCACTCCTCCAACTCAGGATTTCTGCTCGTTCCCTGCTCCCTAAGCTCCTTGATCCTTTAGCCCTTCAGCTTCAATTCACTTTGCATTGCAACTCACCCGAAATCACTATGCATTGCAACTTCTCTTCCTGCCTTCAAAAACCTCCTAAAAACCCCATCTTCAATGATACCTTCCATTTGTCCAAGTTCTTCCTCTTCCTGTCCTACAATCACCTATTTACTGTGTACTTCCGAGAAGTCATGTATAAAAAAAGCTCCAGTAATGTGCACAGAAAATTACAACAGGTCTCTGTTGGACATCATTTTTAGAAAGGCTTTTTAATTTGGAAACCAAAGCTTCTTACTGCAAGTCCAATTTCTGAATTCAAATTCCAAACTTAGTATATTAAATATTTAATACAAAATGTACATTTATGGATAACAGATTATAGATGTATAACAGGTTAGGTAGTTTCTGTTTTGACAAGGGAATCAACATGCAAAAGAGCATTTGAGTGGCTATAATACTGCATAACTATGATGAAGGAAACTGAAACTTTCGCAGGAGGTTTGGGTTACTTTTTTGTATCTTGTCCAAAACACGTGGAATACCCCACTGTTATGCAGCTGCTGAAGTGAACATTATCCTTCATCTACCTTGCTGAACATATGGTTCAGTTACATGGAGGTACATGAACAAATTGGGTTCCTAATAAGAATCAAATTTAAAATGCAAAAATCTTTTGCCAAAGACGAAGCATGTTAGAATGCATTTTACAGTCATCATTGCTGGCTCAATGCTACAATGGTAATTCAAGTCCTTTTCAAATTATATTAAATTCTCAGAAATATACATTCACATATTTTAAAAAGCCATTGTACATATTAATTGCACATTGTTTCCAAGAATCCACCGATGCATGCAGGGTATCCGTTGTCAGTGTGTTAGTGCCGGAATTAACTTGGTTGAGAAAGCTTCCTTAGATCTGATTTCTGGGATTAGTTAAGGTTGAAGACATAGGCACTGTAGGGTTGCCAACCCTCCAGATTGGCCTGGTGGCTCCAGAAATTGAAAATCAATCTCCAGGACACTGCTGTGTGCAGCCCTGGAGAAAGATCATAAGGACATTAAAAAAGATTACTTTTGATTCATCATCTTTGAACATTTCCCTTTTATCAGATATAGAAACATTGAAAATGGGGGAAAAAAGTTGCTAAGAGCACGTTTCCAGTTAGTCAGTTCTTTTCTCCTGACCCTGCTCTAATTAAGGGTGCATAAATGGAAATATTGCCCAAGCATTTGGGGGTACTAACAGTTATTGGTTTCTGTAAGCATAGGATCAGCATGCTATGTGAAAGCCTCAGACACCATTCTTTCAAAAGGGTATATGTTGCAGAACCAAGAAATGCGGTTTTTATTTGGAGTTAGCTATTGACAGCACTGAATCAGTGCATGAGTTGGAGGCAGAGTCGGATTTACAGAAGAAAACTGATTGAGGGACGTGTTTTGAACATGGCAGGATAATGTATTATCAGGCAAAGACAAAAGGATATTAAGCTACACCATGGGCAAAATTAAACAACCTTCAATTAAGATTAAAAGGGAATTATTTCCTTGTTGTGAAATAATTGCAAGTGGATGTACCATTCTGTAGCTTAAATCATTTATAAGAATGAGGCAGAACATTTGACTAGGTCTCCATCAACGCTACCCCTCCCACCCCAACTCCCTGTTGCAGCATCTCACTGCTGATGGATGATTTCTTCATTATTTTACCCAGACGACCATTCCAGATGCTGATCACTCAGTGCTTCTGGATATCATTTACACAGTGCTCTTATTTTACTTGTCAATTCAGTTTAGTACCTAAATATACCTCCGTATAAGGTCTCCTTCGATTTGTCTATCAAAATGGAAAATTCCAGTTATTTTCTAGACCATGCCAGTATCTCAGCCTTGTTAATAAGGATCAGGCTCTCAATGACCTCCATATTTCCCTTGTATCTAAGATGATAAGCGGTGCTCCCTGTGCACCCTGACATACACAATTTTGGCACAATATGGTATGATATGCTATCACAATATGATATAGGTAACTGTTCTTATAGCTTAATTGAGAACACCAATATTGAGTCTAACAACAATTCCCAGAAAATTCTGGCTCTCCCTAAGGAGCCTTTCAAAGTAAACCAAAATTATGTATACTGAATTTGACTTGCAACAATTACACATCCTTGGTATATTCACATAAATAATCACCATTCAGAAAGAGGTATTCATTTACTTTGCATTTTGCAGCCATACATAGCCATATCTAATCTTGAATTGAAGGAGTCAGGACAATTCTCTAATTCCTTTCTCTATTCCTGAAAGGTCCTAAAGTTATTGAAACTAATGCCACTTAACATGGTTCTTAGAACAGTCAAAACTTATATTTATATAGTACCATTATTGAAGTAAAATGTTGCAAAGGGCTTCAAAATAATCCCTGATCTTTGTGTGACACACATCTTAGACAACCAGTTGGATCATTTGTAACTGTTTTACAAGGGCTTCAAGGGGAAATAATCAGGTAAAATTTACAGAGCCCAAGGCGGCAACTTTGGGATAGCTTAGTCAAAGGAGAGAAGGGATGAAGGAACAGGTGCTAATCCTGGGGCAAAGGAAGTTACAGGTGCACAAGAGGCCAGAGTTGCAGCAATGCAGATTTTTAGGAGGTAGCATTATAAGGGATTATGTAGATAGGGAAAGGTGCGATCATGGAGGAACTGGAATGAAAAGATGGACATTTTAAATTTGAGGCATTGGTGGACAATGAAGCCAATGTGAGCCCAAGAGGACAGGATGGGTGAACAGGACCTGGGGCAAGTCAGGATAAGACAGCAGATTATGGAGAGTGGAAGATGGGAGGTTGACCAACAGAGCACCAAAATTGAGTATGAACGTTACAAAAAGACGTATGAAGGTTTCAGCACCAAATGGGCTGAGGTGGTGGCAGAAATGGGAGATATTATAGTGGTGGAAGTAGGTGGTCTTGATGATGGAGAAGATATGAAATCAAAAGTTCAGCTAACAGTGAAATAGGACGTGGAGACTTCAAACACTTTTGTTTGCCTCAATGGCCAAGGAGGGGGATGGAATCAGTAGCTAGTGAACAGAGTTTGTGGTGATGGCCAAAGATAATGGTTTGGCTTTTGCAGCATTTCACTGGACACAATCATATGGCAGATTACAACATATGTATTTTACTCCTATATCTAATCCCTTCCTGAAGACAGTGCTGCAGTTTTGCTGGTGCTAGATCATCTCTAAAGTGACTATTCTTCCTTCTTTGATAGTAAATATCAGCAAGCCATTTGCTTTTGAAGGGCTTCACATCTAAACCCTGACCCAGGCCCTCAACACCAACCCACACTTATATAGCAATCGTTACAAAACTGTTATCACAAGTGGAAATCGCAGCCACTTCCTTTCTCTCCCTAGTCCAGAAACAGGGGACAACTGCAAAACTCCACAATCATACCACACTAGCTGACACGAGTTAAAAAAAGACAGGCCAAGAGTGAATGTGTGACACTAATTTATCTGGTTCAGTCCCAGGTGAATAATTTAGTTATACACTAATCCTTCTTGGGTCAGGGCGAGGTCAGAAGAAATGGAGAAGGGAAGTGATTCGAGAACAGAAAGTTGTCATTTTCCAAACAGTTAACATTGTCACTTTTAACAGAGATTGCCTCGACATTACAGCCAAAGAACAATTGCAGAAGACGCCCTTGGCTTAGATATTCCTCAATTTGAACCATGTTATTTCCTTTTGCACCCCTTCCCTTCTAGCATTAAAACTGAAGGGTTATTTAAGTGCAGCGGCAGGGCAGGTTTGATTCCCTGAAAGACAACCAGGATTTTTAAAAATGCTTTTATGCAGTTGCTTTTATGGTTTTTAAAAAAATCTGGTGCCATCTGTGGTTTCAAGACAAGGGTGCACTGTCTCTTTGTTGTCATGGCAACACAAGTATGCAATCCATATTGTTGCAGGAGAACTGAAAAAGGCATTGTAATTATGCTTTATATTGGGTGCAAGGATGCAGAATCATAGGTCAGTACACCCCCGAAGTGGCTATTCAGGCCATCAAGTCTGTGCCAACACTTTCAACGAGTAGTCCAGTTAGTCCGACTTCACTGCTTTATTTCCATAACCCTGCAATTTTTCTCCTTTAGGCATTTATCCAATCGCTTGTGAAGGCTACTGCTGAACTTGTGCCATTGTCCATTTGGGAATTGTGAACGAAAATTTAAAAATGGATTTTGAAATGACAAGTTTCTTGCTTGAGGTCTTTAACAGAGATGGATTAGCAGGGCAGGCAATGCAAACACTCTCTCACCACCCAACCCAATGGAAGCTGAGGGAACTAATATACTGTGATGCCGTTAAAGGTAAAGGGAGATTGTTGGGCTTTTTTTTGTTGGAGATTGTTGAAAATAAACCTGGATCCTTGTGTGACACATATCTTAGACAACCAGTTGGATCATTTGTAACTGTTTTACAATCTGAAATATCCAGTTCTGTTATCAGCTAACAAAAAAACTTGAGTTCAGGCAATGGATTAGAAAGAATATATAACACATAAATTGATTTCCAACTTGGTTCATTTGCCCCAATTTTTAGCACCATGAGAAACAAAAAAAGAAAATCTAATAACCTCATTACATTAATATCATTTTTTTCATGATTTTATCTCAGGATATGAGCAACATTGCATTTAATGCCCATGTCTAGTGGCTTGGAGGGCAATGTGTCAACAATGTAGTATATAGGGCCTAAGTAACTTATAGGCCAGACCAGTTAAGGGGTGGAGGGAGGGGAAGGTTCGCTTCCCTAGTGAACAACCAGTTTTTTTTTTTAATGATACAGTTGCTTTTATGGTTATTTATCTGGTGCCACCCCACAAATCACTAGATTTACTAAATTTAAATTTCCCAATTTGCCATGCTGGGATTTGAACTCAATTTCTGGATAGCTCATTAAGTACCAAAAACCAATCCGCTACCATTTCCTAAGTAGCTGCACTGTGGCACATATACCTAGAACTTTGCCACCTGCAGTTTCTAGAAACACTCAATAATGAATGAATGTCTATTAAAGAAATACTTCTCATTAATTTATATGAACATTCCACTGCACAAAGTTCAAGGGGTTCTCATCATTATTTTTGTTGGTGGATTTCACTGATGGTGTATAAAACACACCTGTATTTTGCCAGCATGGAGCAGTTATATAACAAATACACATCAACATGGGTGGTAATGCTTTGAGCGGATCAGTGGATAAGCTTACTATAAATATCTCCAACACATGCAAGAAGTGGACAGTGTGTTACAAGCTCCTATTTAAGTGCTCCAAGGATGTGCAATGGTATGTTACCAATTCAATTAAAATCAATCTCTTAAATGCCATCAGCTGCAGTTTATTTTTCAACTTGGGCTGTAAGTGACACAAATATACAATAAAAGGATAATTGCATTAATGCAGGGAGATTTAGAAATGGCTCATCATAGATGATTCCCATCCAATGCAGCAGAAAAACAGAAAACATTTAACAAAAAACAAATACAATTTTAAGATACAAAGTCAGAGCAGTGAATTATACATCTACAGAGATTATGCCAAGGGTTTTTAATGTACTGGTTAGATCACAGTTGGAAAACTTAATGTGCAATTACTATTACTGCATCTCAAAAGAAACATGCATGGATAGGTCAAAGTGCAGAGAACAAGACTGACTGACAGCTACTGTTACAGAAATGAGCTACAACAAAAGGTTAGAAATGCTGAAGCTCTACAATCAAGACAAGATGACGATGGAATGGGGGACTTTACTGAGCTACATTACACAGATTAAGATAAATAAACATTGTATTAATAATGTTTATTTAATGTTTAATTATTATGGCGGGTCATGCCAGTCAGGCCATATAATTTTAAATTTACATTTCACTTGTATTTTCTTATATTTTTGTTATACCTTCTCATTCTTGCACGATGAAAAAAAATCCACCATGGCCTGAGAAATAACTCACTTGCACTCCAATTTGACTCTTCAGCTTTACCATACATAAACCTCTTAAGAAAATCATCCCGACTAACCTGGAGCGACCTGTAAATTCATGGCTTTAATTTGGCAAGTCAAATCACAAGATTAAAAAACACAATGCCATTATATACCAGTGAAAACTAATGTTTAGAGATTAAATCCACCAAAGCTCATTAGGTGTTGATTCTTGTTCTGGATCAAACATGTGCAATGCTAAATGGAAATCACTTAAATTGTACTTAAATATGTTGCTACTGTGTTATGATCCTAGCTGATGTTGCCACTGGACAAGCCTGATCCCAGGGTGGATCCTAACTTTTATTTGTTTGTTTAGATATGTGGAGAGGGGCTACTGAACAGAGTCACCAGAGTCAGCTAATGAACTTTTAACGAAAGAATAAAACTTTTATTAAACAAGAAAATTACAATACTTCATCCACAACTGTAGATATATGCAGATTTGGATAATACAACTTACAAAAATTATTTTATACTCTAATTCACAGTAAGTATACAGTCTATGTAAATCAAGAGGCAGCTTGTGGTCAGATACACCACACTCTGATACCAAGTGACAGATGCCACGGATCTCTCCTCAACTCCCCCCAGATGCTTGTCCCACTATGAGCTAACTGGTCTCACTGAACTCAGTCTTTCACATGAGGGTTTCCAACTATTTTTTGGGGGAGTTTGGGGGGTGTGGATGGCGCAGTGGTATTGTCGCTGGACTAGTAATCCAGAAAGGTAGGGTAATATTCTGCGAACCCGGGTTCAAATCCTGCAACGGTGAAATTTGAATTCGATAAAAATCTGGAATTAAGAACCTAATGATGATCATGAAATCATTGTCGGTTGTTGGAAAAACCCATCTGGTTCACTGATGTCCCTTTAGGGAAGGAAATCTGTCATTCTTACCTAGTCTGGCCTACATGTGACTCCAGACCCACAGCAATGTGGTTGACTCTTAAATGCCCTCTGAAATGGTCCAGCAAGTCAGTCAGTGCCGAAATTGGGAGAGCTGTCTCACAGACCAGTCAAGCAACAGCCTGACATAGTCATCCTCACGGAATCGTATCTTACAGATAATGTCCCAGACACCACCATTACCACCCATGGGTATGTCCTGTCCCACCGGCAGAGTTGGCAGCACAGTGGTATACAGTCGAGAAGGAGATGCCCTGGGAGTCCTCAACATCGATTCCGGACCCCATGACGTCTCATGGCATCAGGTCAAACGTGAGCAAGGAAACATTCTGCTGATTACCACATACCGCCCTCCCTCAGCTGATGAATCAGTGCTCCTCCATGTTGAACACCACTTCGAGGAAGCACTGAAGGGTGACACGGTTGCAGAATGTACTCTGGATGGGGGGCTTCAATGTCCATCACCGAGAGTGGCTCGGTAGCACTACTACTGACCAAGCCGGCTGAGTCCTATATGATATAGCTGCTGGACTGGGTCTGTGGCAGGTGGTGAGGGAACCAACAAGAGTGAGAAACATACTTGACCTCATCCTCACCAACCTGCCTGCCATGGATGCATCTGTCCATGACAGTATCTGGAGGAGTGAACACCGCACAGTCCTTGTGGAGACGAAGTCCCGCCTTCACATTGAGGATACCCTCCACCGTGCTAAATGGGATAGATTTCAAATAGATCTTGCAACTCAAGACTGGGCATCCATGAGGCGCTGTGAGCCATCAGCAGAACTGTACTCAAACACAATATGTAACCTCATGGCCCGGCATATCCCCCACTCTACTAGTACCATCAAGCAAAGGGATCACCCCTGGTTCAATCAAGAGTGCAGGAGAGCATGCCAGGAGCAGCGCCAGGCATACCAAAAAATGAGGTGCCAACCCGGTGAATCTATAACACAGGACTACTTGTGTGGCGAACAGCATAAGCAGCAAGTGATAGACAGGGTTAAGTGATCCCACAACCAACAGATCAGATCAGATCTAAGCTCTCCAGTCCTGCCACATCCAGTCGTGAATAGTAGTAGGCAATTAAACAACTCACTGGAGGAGAAGGCTCCACAAATTTGCCCATCCTCAATGATGGAGGAGAGCCCAGCACATCAGCGCGAAAAATAAGGCTGAAGCATTTGCTACAAACTTCAGCCAGAAGTGCCATGCGGATGAGCCAACTCAGCCTCCTCCTGAGGTCGCCAGCATCACAAATGCCAGTCTTCAGCCAATTCGATTCACTCCACGTGATATTAAGAAACGGCTGAATGCACTGGATACTGCAAAGGCTATGGGCCTTGACAATATTCCAGCAATAATACTGAAGACTTGTGCTCCAGAACTTGCCGAGCCACTAGCCAAGCCGTTCCAGTACAGCTACAACATTGGCATCTACCCGGTTATGTGGAAAATTGCCCAGGTGTACCCTGTACACAAAAAGCAGGACAAATCCAACCTGCCCAATGACCACCCCATCAGTCTACTCTCCATCATCAGTAAGGTAATGGAAGGGGTCATCAACAGTGCTATCAAGTGGCACTTGTTTAGCAATGACTGCTCATTGTCGCCCAGTTTGGGTTCCGCCAGGGCCACTCAGCTCCTGACCTCATTACAGTCTTGGTTCAAACATGGACACAAGAGATGAACTCCTGAGGCGAGGTGAGAAGTGCTGCTCTTGACATCAAGGCCACATTTGACCAAGTGTGGCATTAAGGAGCCCCTAGCAAAACTGGAGTCAATGGGAATCATGGGGAAAACTTTCAGTCGGTTGGAGTCATACTTAGCACAAAGGAAGATGGTTGTGGTTGTCAGAGGTCAGTCATCTCAGCTTCAGGACATCACTGCAGGAGCTCCTCAGGGTAGTGTCCTCGGCCCAACCATCTTCAGCTGCTTCATCAATGATCTTCCTTCATAAGGTCAGAAGTGGGGATGTTCGCTGATGATTGTAGAATGTTCGGCACCATTCGCGACTCCTCTGACACTGAAGCGGTTCATGTCCAAATGCAGCAAGACCTGGACAATATCCAGGCTTGGGCTGACAAGTTACATTCGCGCCACACAAGTGCCAGGCAATGATCATCTCCGACAAGAGAGAATCCAATCACCACCCCTTGACGTTCAATAGCATTACCATCACTGCACCCGCCCACTATCAACATCCTGGAGGTTACCATTGACCAGAAACTGAACTGGGCTAGCCATATAAACACTGTGGCTACAAGAGCAGGTCAGGGGCTTGGAATCCTGCGATGAGTAACTCACCTCCTGACTCCCCAAAACCTGTCCACCATCTACAAGGCACAAGTCAGGAGTGTGATGGAATACTCCCCACTTACCTGGATGAGTGCAGTTCCCACAACACTCAAGTAGCTTGACACCTTCCAGGACAGAGCAGCCCGCTTGAGTGGCACCACATCCACAAACATTCACTCCCTCCAGCACAGAAGCACAGTAGGAGCAGTGTGTGCCATCTACAAGATGCATTGCAGGAATTTGCCAAGGCTTCTTCGACAGCACCTTCCAAACACCCGACCATCTAGAAGGACAAGGGCAGCAGATAGATGGGACCACCACCACCTGAAAGCCCCCCTCCAAGTCACTCACCATCCGAATTTGGAAATATATCACCATTCGTTCACTGCAGTTGGGTTAAAATCCTGGAACTCCCATCCTAACAGCACTGTGGGTGTACCTACTGCCACATAGACTGCAGCGGTTCAAGAAGGCAGCTCACCACCACCTTCTCAAGGGCAACTAGGGATGGGTAATAAATGCTGGCCCAGCCAGCGAAGCCCACATCCCGTGGGTGAATAAAAAGCACTTTAAAAAAAAAAATCTCCACTCTCCAAGAACTCGCTTTGGAATCTTGTCCCTGAGCAACACTCTCTCTCAGATGCCTTCCACAAGGGTTCACCTCCAGGATTTCGAACTCTCCTTCTGATGTTTCTCCTCCCTGGGTCACCACATGCATTCAAGCTGTCTTCCACATGCTCTCTCTCTCTGACTCTGCCGTCAACAGTACTACACTGCTTCACATGCCCATAGCAAAGAGTTAAAGACCTTCAGTGGTCTCCTTGGACCCTCTGGCCTCTTGCAAACTGTTCTCGCTTTAAATCTGCTTTCTGCAACTTTTGTCTTTTTAAATCTGAAGCTTGGAGCCTTTCTCCCTGCCCTCACTAACTTCACTTAATAGGACCTTTTGCCAGTTCCTGTCCTTTCTTTGATTAGAAGGTCTGCTGGGGACTTACTCCTGTTTCACTACCCTGGATTTTGGGACTTCTCTTTAGCTTGGGACGTGCTATCTGTCCCCTTTGCTCCAGTCTCTCCTGGCAGCAACTTTCAAAACCAACTGAACTCAAACAGCTTCCAAATAAAACTGCTGTTTCTCGTTTTTGTGTGTGTATCTGTGAGACAGACCTGCCCCTCTCAATCCCTGTTGCTAGGCAACAGCCCGGTTTCTCAACTCTTGTTTGCTTTACTTAGCTTAGAGTCATAAAACTCTTATTAGAAATGCAGGCGCCTTTTAAAGTGAAACTAAAACTCAATTTGACCTTTTCTTAACGCACGAATACAGAAATACAAATCAAACTTTAAAGCTAAAGCTCATTCCTAACACCGACATATATAACTTACCTAAACTATCTCTATTTCCTAAAAACTGCTCGGTACATGTGATGGGTCAGATGGCAAACTGCATGAGCCAGCAGCAGCCATGGTTCAGGAAAGAAATGGCTGTCAGTATGGACTGACCTCAGGCCTCCGACACATTAGACTGGCACTTTTTTGGTCTGGAGTTTAATGGTAAATAACATCAGGGAACCCTGGTGCAAGGGATAAGAGGTGACTTGATCAAGGTTTACAAGATATTAAGGGGAACAGAAATGGTACAGAGAAACTATTTACACTGGTTGGGGAGGCTTGGATTAGGTTCTAAAAATTAGAACCAGACTTAACAGGAGCGAAATTAGGTAATGCTTCTCACTTCTACACACAAAGGATGGTATAAGTTTGGAACTCTTTTCTGAAAACAGCAAATGCTGGATCAATTGTTACTTTTAAACCTAAGGATAGTAGATTTTTGTTATCAGAAAGATATTGAAGGATATGGGGAAAAGACAGGTAACATGAAGTTAATTTGCAGATTAGCCATGAATGGTAGAACAGGTTTGAGGGGCTGATTGGCCTTCTCCTGTTCCTAAGTGCTTATCTAGGTACAGGGGCCAAGCGGGATGATTTGAAGGATAAGATGTAATTTGATACTTCTCTCTTTACCTCTTTTTGTTTTTCATGTTTATCAACGAAGTGGAAAACCACCTGGTTGGAAAATTCTGACAGTCACTGGCATGCCACTCTTGCGTAACATTTGGTCAAAATTGAACAAGCATAATAATTTTCATAATATTTTTCTGATTTATTGTAAAGTAAGTTTATGGGTATCAGTACAGTTGATCCTGTCTGAGAGATTTAATTACATTTGGAGTCAAGTAGGTTGCAAGCTTGAAATCATCAAAAGAGGCTAGGTGTAGAAATGCGTTTGAAATGCTAATGAGTAAACATGGATGCTGGCTTAGCATGTGTGAAGGGATTGTTTGGATTTCAAAGGAATGTTAGTCTGTTTATAACTAGCCAATTAAGTAAGGCTAAGAGGCGTGTTTATATTTCTCAAAGGATACTGACAATATTGGCAACATGGAAGTTTTTCTACTATGGTAAAGATAGAGTTTCAAAGACATATGGAACAATAGAATTTACATATTAAAGAGAGAGAAACATATATAAAAGGAGAATGAAAGGCTATGTGAGGCAAGGGCCATGTAAGATCTAACAGGAGTGTGTGAAACAGCCTTCAAGAAGCCTCCAGCCATTTGTGCATAAGTCTGCCATGTAAAGTAACTGAAGTTGGGGAATGCCATTTGGAATTCCAGTGTCAAGTGGATACTGTGTTAACTTGCTGGTTTTGTTTTTTAATAAAAAATCCATTTTGTACTGTTGCTTAAAGGGGGTGTGTAACTGAGAGTCAGGTTAATTAGGAATTTTAGGAGTTGTTATAGTAGTAAGCAACTGTGGTCTTATCTATGTGCTTGGCATCTTTTATTTTGTTAATAAATATTTTCATTTAATTTTTAAAACCTCTAAAGATCTTGGTAGGCTCATTACTTCCGAATTCGGTGCACACATCATCTTGTAATAAATACAAATTGCAAAATAGTTGTGATCGCGCGACCCGGTTTCCCTTGTGGATTTGGTTGCCTAGCACACATCATCTGCCACGTCATAACAAAATTGGGGGCTCTTTGCAATCTTTATTTAAGTTGGTCAAAGTTATGGCATTTGCTAAAGTTTACATTAGTTCTAAGGTTCCAACAGTTTCCAAAGTTGATTAATGTTAAGTGAAAGATTTATCATTGTAAATAGTTACTCAAATTTCTAGAAAGACTTGAACATTGCCATAAAAGTCTGTTTGTGTGAAGTTTCTAGGGCCTAGCTAAGGTTTCTTAAAGTTCCCGATATGTCAAAGATTAGGTATTTTCAAGCAACATTTACAGGTTACAGTATTAGTAAAAATTTTTGTTCAGCCATCATTGAATGACTTCATCAAATCCCTAGTATGGAGATTTTGAACACCATGGCACAAATTAAGATATCAAATCATTAAGAATTTTCATTTTCTTGATCCTTTTGAACCTGCAGGAAAAATAAAAACATTTCTATACAACTCGTCTGTAAGTCAATTAGTGAATTCAAAAGGTAGCGTCTTCCTGATTCAAACTGGTTTGTGTGTAAAATACGCTTTTTTTTGCTGTAGCGTTTATAAAATTATGCACAAGATTGCATGCCATTAAACAGATTTTACATGGAAATTTTAGAGTTTGGCAAAATGTGATATGTTAAGCCTTACTATTATGTTGCAACAGCTGAAGGGGTTCACAATTACGTACATAAAAACAAACCTGTACTTAAAGTCTCGTGGTGTACTTTAAGGGCTTACTGCTGCCATCTCTCTGGGCAGAAGCAGCAGCCTGAGCTCCAAATTGCTGCGAACCGTGCCAGTACATATTCCTGAATTAACTAATCTCCAGCTGCACGCTAACACATGTATTCTTAAAGCAATTTAAGAATCACCACAAGGACTGAGATTTGAATCATGGACAGGATAAAGACAGAGTGTAATGGCCACTGGTATTCTAAATGATATACACTGACACATACTTCTTCCACTTGCTTGTGGGCTGAAATTCAAATTGCACAAACCCCAGCTTTAGGTTTCAGTAGTAGCTAGTCGCAGTTTCAAAGGTTCAAAAAATGGGTGCCTTAACGGAAAGAATAATACTTATACAATGAAGGGTGGTGTTGTTAATCTATTCAATGGCGGGCATAGCTTTGGAACATCATAAAACATGCTGTCTATATCCTACCCAAGCACCAAGTTTTACTCACCCTTCATCCCTGCCTTTAATGACTTACATTGGTTCCACAATGTGTTCAATTTAAAATTCTAGTCCTTGTTTAAATCAGTTTATGGTCCCACCCCTCTCCTCTCATCCTCTAGCCTTACAAGTCTGCCTTTCACCAAACTCTCAATTCCTTTGACCATGGCCTTCTGTGCATACATCCTTTGTTGCATTAACTGGCAGTTTAGGCCCAATGCTGTGTAATTCCATTTCTATAGCTCTCTGCTTCTCCACTTCCCTCTGTTTCACAAAGGCCTTCCTTAAAAACAAATATTTTCAACAAAGCTTTTGGTTATCACTCGTAATGTTTCCTTCTTTCGTTCAGCATTCACTTCTTTCTGATTACAAGTCAGTGAAATATCTTGGAATATTTTTCAAGTCAAAAAGGCACTATATAAATGCAAGCTGTTATTTCACTCCAGAGTCAGGTCAAGCTTCAAATCTAAAATAGCATTAGAATTTTAAAGGTGTAGTGCAAATGCAACCTCTCTCTCCCACCATGTTAGTTAATTTTATTTTGAATAACTCCAATTATCTGCCTATTATCTTGTTTGTTTTTCAATACATTTATCACCTCCACTAAATATTGTATTCTGATGACAAAAACAGAATTACCTGGAAAAACTCAGCAGGTCTGGCAGCATCGGCGGAGAAGAAAAGAGTTGACGTTTCGAGTCCTCATGACCCTTCAGCAGAACCTTCAGAGTTCTGCTGAAGGGTCATGAGGACTCGAAACGTCAACTCTTTTCTTCTCCGCTGATGCTGCCAGACCTGCTGAGTTTTTCCAGGTAATTCTGCTTTTGTTTTGGATTTCCAGCATCCGCAGTAGTTTTTTGTTTTTATCATTGTATTCTGATGACTGTTCTACATTTAATTTTAATTGATTCTCATAGAAGTGTTGTGTCATTATTTTTGGCATAGGTGGAAATTACAATCAGACTTAACCTTAGCTAGATAATGCAATATTTTACTAGTTCACTTGCTAAGGCTTTTCCCGCAGCAATTCAGAGAAAACAATGTTGCGTAAGGACAGGAGTTTAATGCCATGCAGTACTCAGCAGACTATGCTCCTACTGAAGTGCAAGTAATATTACAAAGTATAAGCAGTGCTTGAAATGAATACTCAAGTCAATTATAGGTCAGACTGTCTTTAACTTAGTATTCAAGGCCATAATGTTCAATCATTGAACAAACACAAGTTTTAATTGTTGTTTGGTCAAAGAATATCTTTTAAAACTTGTTCATGGAATATTAATATTGCTGGCAAGGCCACATCTGTTGCCCATCCCTAAATGCCCTTGAGATGGTGATGAGCCACCTTCTTGAACTGCTGCAGTCCATGTGGTGTCAGTACACCAATTGTGTTGTTAGGGAGCAAGTTCCGGGTTTTTCACAGAGCAGCAAGAGAAATATAGCGACATAGCTCCAAGTCAGGATCGTGTGTGGACTGGAGGAGAACTTGCAAGTGACATTCGCATGGATCTGCTGCCCTTGAAGAGAACATCCAAACAAGAGGAGGAAGAAAGTCAAAACTCAGCCCTGACATATGGGTTATCAAGTTACTACATTGCAAAATATGACCAGACACTTGGCTATGCCTATACTTAGGTTTGAGAAAGCCTCAGTGACAGTTTCACTAATTTGTGAAGTTTGGTATTTTGAATTCCTTCTAATGTCAGAGGCATACTTTTTAGCATCTGCAGATCAGTAAATCAGTTTGGGCTGGCACAAAGCAACTTTAAGTTTGGAACTGCTGTGAACAAGGAGTGCAAATTAATATGAACAGATTCAATTACATTTTTCCAGTAGTCAACTTTGATAACCAATTATACTGAATAGAATTTACTGCAAATTAAATTCTTACCCTGGTCATGCTCTGAGATAATTAGAAATATCAATAGACTACAAAGGGTGCGCAGACAACACATGTTATGCAATAACAAGTAATGAGGTTACAGTAAACTTAATTATTTATCTCCAACTGCTGCAAACAGGCAAACTACCACTTCACCCTCCCTAGGAGCTTTAAGTAGCAGATATGATGCAATTTCAACTCATGTTCTACGTCAGCCGATATGTGGTAAATATTTCTAGAAGATTCATAAAGCATACAACAATCCTGAGCCAGACAGGAAAAAATGTTCAAAAGGTAGGTACCAATATTTAAATTTGGGATTGTGCGAAGTTCTTCACCTTCATAAAAACTTTGTTCAGCTTCACACATTATTTTCTTCACTGAAGTGTTGCAAGCAATAATTATTATGATTCCTTAAAGACCATCCCACACATCACTGAGACAGCCTTAAGTCACACGTTGGAATGAATGACACAGGATGAAGTGGAACAAAGCTCTGCAAAGGGCGGTTCATGAACTATGATGCAGATCAAAAAGCAGGATCAATTCAAGGTTAGTAATCTCAGGATTACTGTTGGAGCCACATGTTAGTATAGTATTATTAAGATTGGGAAGACATGCTTCGTGCATGTACAAAATAAATTGGTTGCGCTAGAGGTACAATTCCCATAAAAAGACTTATCGATACAACAGCATTAGAAACATGCCTTAGGCTCACTACAAAATAGTTACAAAATACTCAGAAGCAATAGAGTAGGCAAAAGAGGAATGTCAATATAAAGCGTTTCCTTGCAATATTTGAACAAATGGATAATATAACAGATGATGAAATAGCTGAATCTATTTGGTTTATGGTAAAGAAGAACACAGGAATAGTGAGTGGAATGGGAGTTTATTATAGTCTGGTAAACAGTGCAAGAGAGAGATTGAGAAGAGCATTATGCTGACAATTTAGAAAAATGCTAAAGCAACTGACCGATAAAAATGGAAGCTTTTAATTTCAGAAGGCAGATGGGTAAAAATGTAAGTGGTAAATAAGGGTAGATTATTTCTATAATATGTGTGTTTCCCACCAGTCGGCTCGAAGACAAATTCATATTGAATCATGGGCAATTTAGTGATGTGGATGTATAACCTGAGAGAAATTAGTTAAGAGTACCCAAACTCTTCAGAGAAGCAAGGCAGTTGATTTAAGAGATCAATCTCATCAAGTCCCACTTCAGAGACTTGAGTACAAAAATCTAGGCAGACACTCCACTGCAGAACTGAGGGAGTGCAGCCCTGAGAAGGTCCTGTCCTCTGGATGAGATGTTAAACTGAGGTCCCATCTACCTACTCAGGTAAAGGTAAAAGGTCCCATAGCACTTTTTCAAAAAACAGTGGAGTTATCCCTACATGTTGTTGGCGTTACTTATCCCTCAATCAACACCACTGAAAAAATTATTTGCTAGTTACCACAATGCTGTTTGTGGGAGTTTGTTGTGTGCAACTGCTGTGAGCAAATTGGCTGTCACATTTCAAAACCAGTTACTTGCCTAACGGGCATCTTGCGATGTTGTTAGGAAATAGAGATAGTATAAGTTAGGAAATAGAGATAGTATAAGTAAGACAAAAACAGAATTACCTGGAAAAACTCAGCAGGTCTGGCAGCATCGGTGGAGAACAAATCAGTTAACGTTTTGAGCCTTCACGACCCTTCGGCAGAACTGAAGCATAGTTAGGAGAAAGGAGAAATATAAGCTGGTTTAAGGTGGGGGGGGGCGGGGGGGAGAGAGAAGTTGAGGGTGTGGTGATTGTGGAGATAAGCAAGCAGTGATAGGAGCAGATAATCAAAAGATGTCACAGACAAAAGGATCAAAGAGGTGTTGAAGGTGGTGATATTTGTCTAAGAAAAGTGCTAATTAAGAATGGAAGACAGGACACTCAAAGTACAGCTCTAGTGGGGGTGGGGTGGAAAGACTAACAAGGTTTTTAGTTTTAGATTTAAAAATAATGGAAATAGGTGGGGAAAGAAGAATCTATATAAATTATTGAAAAAAAAAGGGGGAGGGGGGAGAAACGGGGTGGGGATGGGGGGAGGGGGAGTTTAAGATCTAAAGTTGTTGAATTCAATATTCAGCCCGGAAGGCTGTAAAGTGCCTAGTCGGAAGATGAGGTGCTGTTCCTCCAGTTTGCGTTGGGCTTCACTGGAACAATGCAGCAAGCCAAGGACAGACACGTGGGCAAGAGAACAGGGTGGAGTGTTAAAATGGCAAGCGACAGGGAGGTTTGGGTCTTTCTTGCGGACAGGCCGTCAATTCAAAGGTCAATTTGAGTTTTAGTTTCACTTTAAAAGGCACCTGCATTTCTAATGAAAGTTTTATGACTCTAAGCTAAGTAAGGCAAACAGGAGTAGAGAAACTGGGCTGTTGCCTAGCAACAGAGGTTGAGGGAGGCAGGTCCCTCCCACAGACACACAGAAGAAATTAGAAACAACAGTTTGATTCGGAACAAAAACAGAATTACCTGGAAAAACTCAGCAGGTCTAGCAGCATCGGTGGAGAAGAAAAGAGTTGACGTTTCGAGTCCACATGACCCTTCAACAGAACTGAGTGTAGTTAGGAGAGGGGTGAAATATAAGCTGGTTTAAGGTGGGGGGCGGGGGGAGAGAAGTTGAAGGTGGGGTGGTTGTAGGGACAAGCAAGCAGTGATAGGGGCAGATAATCAAAAGATGTCACAGACAAAAGGATCAAAGAGGTGTTGAAGGTGGTGATATTATCTAAGAAAAGTGCTAATTAAGAATGGATGGCAGGACACTCAAGGTACAGCTCTAGTGGGGGTGGGGTGGAAAGACTGACAAGGTATTAGTTGTAGATTTAAAAATAATGGAAATAGGTGGGAAAAGAAAAATCTATATCAATTTTTGAAAAAAAACAAAAGGGAGGGGGAAGAAACGGGGTGGGGATGGGGGGAGGGAGTTTAAGATCTAAAGTTGTTGAATTCAATATTCAACCCGGAAAGCTGTAAAGTGCCTAGTCGGAAGATGTTCTGTTCCTCCAGTTTGCGTTGGGCTTGACTGGTTTGATTCGGAAGCTGTTCAAGTTCAGTTGGTTTTGAAAGTAGCTGCCAGGAGAGACTGGAGCAAAGGGGACAGATAGCAAGTTCCAAAATCCAGAGGAGTGGAACAGGAGAAAGCTCCAAGCAGGCCTTCCAGCCAAAGGAAGGACAGGAACTGGGAAAGGTCCTGTTCTGTGGAAGTGAAAGTAAGGGGCAGGAAGGAAGGCTCCAAGCTTCAAGCTTAAAGAAAGCAGGTTTAAAGCAAGAGCCCAGAGGTCCAAAGTAACAGCTGTGGGCATGTGAAGCAATGGTGTACTGTTGACAGCTGAGTCAGAGAGAGAGAATGCATGGAAGACAGCGTGAATGCATGTGGTAACCCAGGGAAGAGGAACATCAGAAGGAGAGTTCGAAACCCTAGAGGTGAGCCCTTGCAGAAGGCGTCTAAAAGAAAGCGACTGTTTGGGAGAAGATTCCAAAGCAAGTTCTAGGAGTGTGGAGATTGGAAACCCTCGTGTGAAAGACGGAGGTCAGTGAGACTGATTGGCTCACAGTGTTACACGCATCTGGAGGGAGTTGAGGAGAGATCCGTAACATCTGGCTGAGGTGGCATCTGTCACTTGGTTTCAGAATATGGTGTATCTGACCATAGGGTGCCTACTGGTTTACATGGACTGTATACTTACTGAACTTCAACCAACCCCTAGTTTGATGCTGGCTAGTTAACTGCTCATCAAGCCTGTGACAACTCTCATGGGTGTGGATTCCCTCACAGGTTTCACTTGCTGGGCTCAAATTAAATAAGGCTACTCCACATTGCTGACATTTACACGCACATATAAACCCTTACAGCGTATGCACTGAGTCTTGTCTTAGCTATTGGGTTGAGTGTGCATTCAGAGTTAGCCTGTTGTGTGGATTTAATCCCTTGTTTAACTTAATAGCAATATCTTAAAGTAACAAAAGTTTACTGACCAAACAAAAAACCCTCTAAAACATGGTGATGATTATATTTCTGTGTGGCACTTCAATAACAATTCAGTTGGTTAATTAAGATTTTGCAGTTTCAGGTATGAATTAAACATTATAATTGGTATTTCTAGCAGGATGCATGTGTGAAATGCTCCTTTTCTCAAATTCAAAAAGCCAACATCCCATGTTTTCATCAGTGCAGTTGAAGTGGTTGACAGATGCAAGACAAAAGCATCCCATTGCAGCTCACTTCCCATTTCTCCTTCCTATGAGGAAACAACTGGATTCTACTTGGCTGCTTGCTAGAGCAGTGCAGGTGAATCAGGAATTGTAGGAAGTGGGACTGGGAAAAAACCAAACCATCAGATCAACGTGATTTAATTTGTGCTGCAGGATGTTTGAGCATCAACCTTCACAAGGATCAGAATGTCTTAAGAGGATATGTAGATAATGGAAGTGGTCTGATGAAACCACAACTGCAGCTCACGCAATGTGGTGCAAGGAAGTTTGAAACATTAGCACTGGGTTTTGAACATATCCACCCTTGTCTGGGACAGAGTCATTTTCAAATAGAAACTCAGGCACTCATTAGATCTTAAAAGGACAGCAACGAAAGTTACAGGTGCAAAGATATGCTTAAATTCTCCAATGCCTTAAAACAAATGTTCACGTTGTCAGATGATTTGTTTTGATCAACAAAATAAAAGCACCCTTGTTGTGAATTCATTAGTTATATTCAAGTAAACTCAAAAAGTTCCTATATTCATGAAAAAAAACTTAAACGACAGGCACATCTTCACAGAGTACAAGGTGGTATTAAAATTCTTATGAAGGGATCCCTCCAAAATATCAATTAATCTTCAATGCTAACTGGTCAGCTGTGTATTTCTAGCATTTTGTTTTTAATGTCTGCTAGGCTCATGTGGGTTGATTAGATACCACTTCAACTGGAAGTTACTATGAAGCCACTAGCAGAAGCAGCAGGTTTGAAGTTTATTTTTTAGTCAACTGTGGGCTGCTTGGGGTGATGTTACACATTTGACCATTTAATTGATGACATTTCCATTCAGAACTTCTATAATTTTACACAGATCCTTTCTGAAGGTGGGTGGTCCCAGTGATGAGCCATTTTAGCAGTCTATTGAACACTATCTCAAAAACCATAACATTATCATGAGAAAGAGAGACCAACACAATTTGTTGCATTATTAAACATATTTTCGCAGTCCTCCGAGTTGTATTAGATTTGTAGAGAAGGCTAAAACCAATTCCAGACCATGCCTAACTTATGCTGCAACCTCAGTGAAACTTTTGTATGAATTTAAATGTTGAGTCAAGCTCATAATTTTAAAAATCTTTTAGAAGACTCAATGCCAATATTTAGCAACAATTTTTTTTGTTAAGCAAAAAATATTCACTCTTCTTTCCATGGATAATCAAACTTCAGGATTAGTTTGAGCACAGGTCATTGGCAGTGCTAGTCTTCAGTTAACAATGGCTATCAGTTCAATGACATATTACTGCATAGTTATTGGTTCTAGCCATCTGTGTGGATGGATTCATTTAAATCTTTTAAGCAGTGACCAAAGCAAACAGAAATCATTGAAGGTACAATTGTGCTCTGCACAGGCAGACAAGAATTCTAACAGTCTTCCCTTATCTATGCAAGGAGGTAGATATTGGGATTTTAAAAAAAAGAGATACATCTGAGGAACTCAACACTCGATCACTTAAACAGAGGAGATGCCGGTCACTAGAATTTTTAAAAATACAGCATGATGATGCTGAATTTATAAAACAAGTATTTATGGAGGAAGGATTTAAAATTTTAAATATGCAGTACATACCGGCCATGTGCATGGAAATCCAAATGGACAAACTGGTCATCATGTAATATTGACCTCTTGGCACGTTGATGTTTCTGATGCAGTACATCTGTGTCATACGATAGACCTTCATAATGTCTAATATACTTGTTTAAAGGATTTCCAAATTGCCCTGTAGACCAAACAAGCAGTATTAAATGCAGTCACATACTATGATAACTAGAGTAACCAGTTTACTTCTTAAATGTTGTTCCACAAGACTAAAGCCTAAAGCACATTAACACAGATTACTGAATTTGAAAAAAAACAAAATCACTATTAAAATCAGTGCCCCAAGTAGAGATCTGATCTAGTTGTGATGTTACTCATTTAATTCAAGTTACAGGTATAAATCTGATACATAAGAAATTCCAGCTTAAGTATTCTTTCCTCAATTATTTGCACTGCGCTTAAATGTTCTCCAAATAGCAGATATTATTTCTACTCCATGTTAAAAGTTGAATAAGCCAACCACATATCAGACAGTGAAGACAACACAGACTTGAACACTGTCGCTACTCATTGATGAGTATCTGGGTTATTAGTGATAGTGGAAAAATCCAAAACTGATGACTGAATTGCATGACTCAACTATCACCACTAAAAAAAAAATCAATTTGTGTAATCCTCTCCAGGTAAACCAAAGTGTTAAAGTGGTTTGACTGATTTCAATCTGTCCCTGGACCTCACTATTAGCTCACAATGCTCAACACTGCATAAAAAGCATCTGACAGTATGCATGTATTTATTGTCCCAACACCATCACTATTATCTGATCTATTAACTAACTCGTCATAGGAATCTGAACCTTACAATTCTATTCACATTCGGTCGATCATTATGGGTGGGAGAAGAGATATTGCGTACATGGGTTTGGGAGGAAAGAGAACCAGTAAAAATCAGTTGAAGGTAGCAGGATTAGTGATCCTGACTTAGTTGACAAAGCTTGGACCAACCTCACAATGGCAACAGATTCTTGAAATACAGCCTTTTTCCAATTTATACTACTTCTTTCCCCCATGGCTCCTCATTTTAGTCATCAATAGTTGCAGTTATAATCCTTGCTTCTTAAAAGAACAGAAATCATACATGAATACATGAAACAGCATGGGCAATAGCCACTACTCTGTGGATCCATTAAAGCTATTTTCAACAAGTCAGTACAGAACTGGTAGACATGATCAATAGCTAAAATGTAAAAAAATCAATTATTTCTGTGGAGCAGCTGACACCCTATAGAGACAGTACTGTACAGTTCAGATCAATAGCTTGCTTTTCAATCTTAGGCTGTTCAGTCTATCTTGCTGAGCTTAAATCTTCATTCCCACAAAGGCATATTGTTCAAGTGTAGGAGAAATCTAATCTCACTACCTGGAGACACTTATTTCAGTCATGAACCATTGTTGAGGTTCATTGGCATCACAACAAGCATACAATTAAATCCAAGCGCAAACTGAAAAGAAAACACAAGTGATTTCTTTAAAATTTGAACAGAAGAGTTTAATAGAAACAGGAAAACTTCACATGCTGTGCAATATGTCATGCCCAGTATAGATGATGATATGTTGCTAACTTTTAAGGTATGGACTTTATGCAAAGTGGATTTTCTGAAATTGACTTTAAAAGTGAACAATGTGTGGCAAAGATGGCTGAGGTCAGGTGACCTTTTGTGGTTTCTGCACAGACAATGAATGAACTCAGGTCTCTGGAAAGTTCCAAACACCTAAATAATCGTGGATGGAATGTCCTCCCTTGAAAAAACATTCAAGATGCGAAACAACTTGTGAATTTATACTTTGGATTGACTGGGTATTTACTGAAACTCAAAATCAATGCCTGTGAGCTTGACCCTTAATGAGAGATGCTGTGAAACCCACTTAACACAAGCAGGTGTGAACTGCCACAATTCAACCCCCTTTGCATAGCAATGGCTTCAAACGTCAAATCATTTGGTCACATGATCAAAACTGACTTCAGATAACAAACCTTATTACTCCAAGAACCAACAAGAGAAAGGAGTCTGGAAACCAACAGGATGAGAGAAACCATTCCTCCAGCAAGAGGGACAGAACCCTGTCTGAACAACCAGGCAGAGAGCGAGAGATTTCCTTCGACAGAAACTTGGCCGCAACTTCATCTGGAAACTATCAGATATTTTTATTACGAATGTCAAATATATAAATTATTTAAAAAGGTCCAGTTTGAGCAAGTTCATTAGTTGAAGGCTTGGTTTCCTATTAGCAATTACAGCATCAACATTTATTTACTCCTGCATTTAATGTAAAAATATTGTTGCAGCATCTAACAAGAGGGGGGGTCAAAAGCAATTAAATTTATATTAGAAATGTTCCATGTTATTGAGCAGGGCTTCTGATGAATGAATTTGGACTGAAAACACAGGAGGACCAAACTGGAAATGCATCTCTTGCAAAGAAATGCTCAGAGGATTGATTTTGGAAAAAAAAAACATTGTTTATTGTGACAGGATGATGCAGTTGTTGCTTTCTGCTAAATACAGGAACTGCATGCGATACACATATCTATCCTGTTATGTATCCTCTGATTCAGTGAACAATAATGTCTTAGGTTGCCCAACAGAAAATATCTGGCCCAATATGTATGTTGATTAAATAGGTGAAATGGTTACCACGTAGCAGCAATTTCAAGTTCAAACAAAAAAAAACAGCCAAAAGGAAGATGGATGAGGAAGTTGGTGTATAGATGCACTGAATGAGGTGTGGGGTCCTGGGCTTTGTTAGATTGGAGAAGGTGGTTCAAGGGTTCAGAAGCACTGGAAACCAGTGGTGGGGTGTGGAAGTATTGGAAATGCCATCTCTCAAATCTAGAATGAGGACAAGCAGCAAGTTGGGTGTGTGGAAATGGTGCAAAGGGGTGAGAAGGATGTTGTATTGAAATACAGCAGAAAGATTGCTGGAACAGTTGCCTTGGTATACACTACCTGTTAGGCTCTGAGGGTTGTGTGATCTGGAAACATGCAAGTAGCAGACAATCTGAAACTACTTAGCTGGAGTAAAGGGGTTTGGCGATATGTCAGGAAGGATGCAGGAGAACTAAAGCTTCAGGCCTTATTCAATTCACTTTTCACACCCATACGAGTGATATTTTTTCTGCTTATTCTCCAAATTGTAATATATTCTGCTTTCATAAGCTGTTACAGAAAGGACACACCTTATTCTTAAAGATGAATCACACTGTGTCAAGTGTGCGCCACAGTGCAAAGACAGCGCTTAGTTTGCAGAACACCATATTTGAATCCCTTCTTGCACTCTGAATACACAAATGCCTATCCTGGACTCACATGCACAAATAGTCTTTTATTCACAGCATTAGTTCTTATGGTTTGTACAATTTAAGGACAACCTGTAGCACTCATACAACCTGGACATGAAAAACAGATGGCAAAGAATTCCTGGCAAAACAATTTCCTAATTAAAACTTTACAGCAGCTAGTGAAAGGCACCTATGATTTTAGTCCAAGTAATCTCTCATTCCTGACCTCCAAAGTTGAAGACTAGATGAAAAGAACACCATTAATCACAATTCTATTTAGTGGAAGGTGCTGGCATTGTGGTAATGCCACTGCACTAGTAATCCAGAGGGCCAGGCTCAAACTCCACCACAGCAGCTGGTGGAATTTAAACTGATAGACTGTCCACCAATATTCTTTACAAGCCTCTACCGACTCCCACAGCTACCTTGACTACAGCTCCTCACACCCCACTTCCTGTAAGGATTCCATCCCATTCTCTCAGTTCCTTCGCCTCCATCGCATCTGTTCTGATGATGCCACTTTCAAAAACAGTTCCTCTGACATGTCTTCCTTCTTCCTTAACCGAGGTTTTCCACCCACGGTGGTTGACAGGGCCCTCAACCATGTCCGGCCCATCTCCCGCGCATCCGCCCTCACACCTTCCTCTCCCTCCCAGAACCATGATAGGGTCCTCCTTGTCCTCACTTATCACCCCACCAGCTTCCGCATTCAAAGAATCATCCTCCGCCATTTCCGTCAACTCCAGCATGATGCCACCACCAAACACATCTTCCCTTCACCCCCCCGGCAACATTCCACAGGGATCGTTCCCTCCGGGACAACCTGGTCCACTCCTCCATCACCCCCCTACACCTCAAACCCCTCCCACGGCACCTTCCCATGCAACCGCAGAAGGTGCAACACGTGCTCCTTTACTTCCCCTCTCCTCACCATATAAGGGCCCAAACACTCCTTTCAAGTGAAGCAGCATTTCACTTGCACGTCCCTCAATTCAGTCTACTGCATTCGCTGCTCCCAATGCGGTCCCCCTCTACATTGGAGAGACCAAACGCAGACTGGGTGACCGCTTTGCAGAACACCTTCAGTCTGTCCGCAAGCATGATCCAGACCTCCCTGTCGCTTGCCATTTCAACACTCCACCCTGCTCTCATGCCCACATGTCCATCCTTGGCCTGCTGCAATGTTCCAGTGAAGCTCAACGCAAACTGGAGGAACAGCACCTCATCTTCCGACTAGGCACTTTACAGCCTTCCGGACTTAACATTGAGTTCAACAACTTCAGATCATGAACTCTCTCCTCCATCCCCACCCCCTTTCCGTTCCCCCCCTTTTCCAATAATTTATTATTTTTTTAAATTTTTTAAATATATTTTTCTTTTCCCACCTATTTCCATTATTTTTAAATGTATTTCCATCCATTGTTTTATCTCTACCTTTTAGCCTATTTCGATCCCTTCCCCCCACCCCACCCCCACTAGGGCTATCTGTCACTTGCTCGTCCTGCTTTCTACCTTTAATGTCATCATTAGCACATTCCTCCGCTAATATCACCGCCGTCAACACCTCTTTGCCAAAAGACGTCATAGACAAAAGGACAAACTCCACCTATCACTGGCCCTCTATCCAGCTCTACTTGTCCCACCCCCCTTAAACAATTTATATTTCACCTCTCTTCTATTTTTCCTTAGTTCTGTTGAAGAGTCATACGGACTCGAAACGTTAACTGTATTCCTCTCCGCAGATGCTGTCAAACCTGCTGAGTTTTTCCAGGTATTTTTATTTTGGATTTCCAGCATCCACAGTTTTTTGCTTTTATCAATTAAGTAATCTGGAATATAAAGCTAGTCTCAGTAATGGTGACCTTGAAACTATCATTGATCGTTGTAAATACCCATCTGGCTCACCAATGTCCTTTCGGGAAGGGAATCTGCCACCTTACCTGGTCAGACCTACATGTGACTCCAGACCCACAGTTGACTCTTAACTGCCCTCTGCAGTGGTCTAGCAAGCCACTCAGTTGTATCAAACCACTAAAAAGTCAAAAAGGAATTAAACGGGATGGACAATCAACCTGTGCACCGGAAACAACAGTGCAACCAGCCCCGTCAACGCTGCAAAGTCCTCCTTATTTACATCTGAGGGCCAAAATTGGGAGATCTGTCCCACAGTCTAAACAAGTTAGCAGCCTGACATAGTCATACTCACCAAATCATAAAGTGCACACGACGTCCCAAATATGGCCATCACCATCCCTGGGTATGTCTTGTCCCATTGGCAGGACTGACACAGCAGTATACAGTCAGGGGGAGTTACTCTGGGAGCCCTCAATATTGACTTCAGATCCCATGATGTTTTATGGCATCAAGTCAAACATGCACAAGGAAACTGACTGCTGATTACCCCCTACCCCATAACCTCCCCACCAACCCCACCTCCCCAACTGATGAATCAGTTTTCCTTCGTGTTGAACACCACCTGGGAGAAGCACTGAGGGTGGGAAGGGCACAAAATGTACTCTGGGTGGGGGACTTCAATGTCCATCACCAAAGAGTAGTAGCACTATTACTGACCAAGTACTGAAGGACACAGCAGCTTGACTGGGTCTGCGGCAGGTGGTGAGGGAACCAAGAATGAACCTAGCAAATCAGAACTGGGCAGCCATGAGACGCTGTGGGTCATTAGCAGCAACAGAATTGTATTCAACCACTATCTGTAATCACATGGCCGGCATATCCCCCACACTATCATTACCATCAAACCAGGGGATCAACCCTGGTTCAAAGAAGAGTGCAGGAGGGCATACCAGCAGCAGCACCTGGCATGCCTAAAAATGAAGCTACAACACATGACTACTTGCATGCCAAACAGCAGATGCAGTATGCAATAGACAAAGCTCAACCAACTGGTCAGATAGACCTCCTACATGCAGTTGTGAATGGTGATGAGCAATTAAAAAACTAACTGGAGCAGGAGGCTCCTTCCAAGGTCCCCAGCATCACAGATGCCAGTCTTCAGCCAATTCGGTTCAC
Source organism: Cetorhinus maximus (assembly GCF_964194155.1). Taxonomy (NCBI): domain Eukaryota; kingdom Metazoa; phylum Chordata; class Chondrichthyes; order Lamniformes; family Cetorhinidae; genus Cetorhinus; species Cetorhinus maximus. The sequence goes on along the minus strand of NC_135904.1, from coordinate 20,083,990 downwards.
TCCACGTGATATCAAGAAACAGTTGAAGGCACTGGATGCTGCAAAGGCTATAAGCCCCAATAACATTCTGGCAATGGTACTGAAGCCACACCCCTCGTCAAGCTGTTCCAGTACAGCTGCAACACTGGCATCTACCCAGCAATGTGGAAAATTGCCCAGATATATCCTGTCCACAAAAGCAGGACAAATCCAACCTGGTCAATTAAAGCCCCACCAGTCTACTCTTGATGATCAGCAAAGTAATGCAAGGTGTCATCGACAGTGCTATCAAACGGCACTTACTCAACAATAATATCCTTGCTCACTGATGCTCAGTTTGTATTCCACCAGAGCCACTCAGTTCCTGACATCATGACAGCCTTGGCCCAAACATAAACAAAAGAGTTGAACTCCTGAGGTGAGCGGAGGGTGACTGCCCTTGGCATTAAACAGCCCTCACAAAACCGGTCAATGGGAATCAAGGGGAAAACTCTCCACTAGTTGGAGCCATACCTAGCACAATGGAAGATGGTCATGGTTGTTGGAGGTCAAACAGCTCAGTCCCAGGACATTGTTGCAGGAGTTCCTCAGGGTCATGTCCTAGGCCCAACCATCTTCAGCTGTTGCATCAATGACCTTCCCTCCATCCTAAGGTCAGAAATGGGCATGTTTGCTGATGACGTTCAGTACCATTCCTAACTCCTCAGATACTGAAACAACCCGTGCCCATATGCAGCAAGACAGGACAACATTCAGGCTTGGGCTAATAAGTGGCAAGTAAACTTCACACCACACAAGTGCCAGGCAATGACATCACCAACAAGAGAGAATCTAACATCCTGGGGGTTACCATTAACCAGAAACTGAACAGGGCCAACCATATAAATTCTGTGGCTACAAGAACAGTCAGAGGCTGGGAATTCTGCAGGGAGCAACTCACTTCTTGACTCCCCAAAGCCTGTCCACCATCTACAAGGCACAAGTCAGGAGTGTGAAGAAATACTCTCCACTTTCCTGGATGAGTGCAGCTCCAACAACACTCAAGAAGATCGACACCATCCAAGACAAAGCAGCACGTTTGATTGGCACCCCATCTACCACCTTAAACACACTCCATGTACCATCGACACACAACGGCAGCAGTGTCTACCATCTACAAGATGCACTGCAGCAACTCACCAAGGCTCCTTCGAAGCACATTCCAAACCCATGACCTCTACCACCTAGAAGGGCAAGGGCAAGAGATGCAAGGGACATCACCACCTGCAAGTTCCCTTCCAAGCCACACACCATCCTGACTTGGAACCCTTCCTTCACAGTCACTGGGTCAAAATCCCAGAACTAAACTCCCACCCCCAAACAGCACTGTGGGTGTATCACCACCGTCCCAAGGGCAATTATGGATGGGGAACTAACACTGGCCTAGCCAGCGACACCCACATCTTGTTAAAAGAATAAAAAAAAATCAACTCTATAGGCTTCACCATCAGATTGTAGGAGCCAATGAAGAGTGGAATGCAACTTAAATATATCTTTCAGCCCTTCCCTCTCACATTAACTATCACAAGTTTGCAGCTAATAAGACTATCCATTATTAAATAAATACACTTGTCTAAAACTGCCAGTAAACCGTCTCTTGTTTTATCATCCAAAAGCAGTTCCTGCCACACAAGTTTAGCTTTTACTGTCGTACCTTCATAGAACATGGAAGCTAATAGTAGTTTCAAGCTCAATTTCACTGACAAAAGTGCTCTTTGCTCTACTTTGGCAATACTCTGCTGGTACACAAGATCCAGCAATTGTCTGAACTCTGTTGCAAACACATTAAGATAATGCCATCCAACCCAATCTTCCAGGCCTATTAAAGATAAAGCAAGTTTAACTCCTGATAGATAAAGTGTGCTCTTAAATAGGAGGAAAAATTCTATCTTTTCCCCATTAAAAAGACAAGCTGCCCAAAAATACTCATTTTCTGCTCTTCTTACATCTAAATCTGCTTGACACTGCATGTGCCAGGCAGACTAGGTTTGCTGATAACAACCCATTCTATAACCGTATTAACAGATACAGACAATTAGAGAATTGTGTATGCACCCATTAAAGATTGCTTTTAAAAAGTTTTGCATCAGAAGTTCACAATTGAACTAAAAACTGACAAAAATAGTCTTGCCTCTCAAACAGTTAATAGTTTTCAATTCAATTGTTTAAGATGTAGGCTGTGTGCACAGATAAACGATTACAAGCAGTACTGCAATATTCATTTTTTTTGCAAATTTTTAGACAGAAAACATATGAATTGATGCATATGAATAATGTGTATGAAAATTGTGCATCTATTTTCAAGTGCTTATTTGTAAATGAATTTTAGTTACCAAGGTTATTAACAAACCAGTAGCTACAAAAACAGAGTCATTGGCCAACACTGATCAAATGATTGCAATCGATTAATTTCCTTAAAATATAAGCTCAGAAAAAATACAAAGCCTTGTTTAAGTGTATTAAAATGAAATGTCAACATCCAAATGTTTCAAAGTATAAGTGATGGTGTGGAAAGAAAGAGAATACAGAAGAAAAGAATAAGTCTCAAACTGATTTGCACTATCTCACAGGTTCTCCTCAAAGTATTACTAAATTATTTTTTGGATGGGAGAACCTGTTAACGACCAGCATTCGCTGTCATACATTGGAGGATAAGTAGTCAATGCTAACTATGACTTCCTGTTTTTGAGGTTGTTTAAAATGGTTAAATATCTCATCATAACCATCACCAATGTTTCCACTGATCATCTAACTGGAAACATAATCAACAGCACATTTACATGTGTATCAGAGCATGAGAGAGCAAGAGTGTGAGAAAGAAAAAGACATTGCCTTTTTTTCAGTAAGCTTTGCAACATCGGATAAAGCAGAAAACCAGACAGGTACTTAGAATTAGATTTACATGACAGTTTAAGGAAGGGCCAAGGCATTAAGTAAAAAGGCAAAGCCGATTCTGTAGATCTGCAATGCCCCTTTCACTTCCTGCAATCAAAAGTTGTTTAAAATGTGATCAAATGTTTGAGGAGCTGGTCATAATTAAAAACACAATTAAAATAAGGTATTCCCAAATGCTTTAGAATTACTGCTATTTAAGAAACATGACTAAGAAGTCAGGCTAATTATATCATACACTGTTTACAGCATCACCATTTGTTTTGTGTGCTTTGAGCTACAGAGGGATTAGTTTGTCAAGTACACTTTGACTATTCTATCGATTAAATTTCAGAAAAAGACTGAGCAATGGCAAGCTCATGCTGAATAAACTGGTAGCCAGCAATCATATACTACCGACCCTCAGTTCACAATACAGGAAGAACATGCTTCACTTTTAAAAAAAAATAATTCAACACTGAATATATGAAACAAAGTTTACAAGGTCTATTAGGGATGGGGCAACAAATGTCAGTCTTGCCAGCAACACACACATCCCATGAAATAACTTTTAAAATACAAAGAGCTAATACTACCAGCATGCATAAATGAACAAATTATAGGCATTTGTGTGAAGCTGGCAACTCAACCTATGGCTATTAGTAAAAAATAATGCAACTATTAAGCTGATAAAGGACCAGAAAGAGGCTCTGAAAAACCGACATAGCAAGGAAGGGAACAAACCAAACTGAACAGAGGAGAAAAGATCTGCAGCATCAGCCATGAAAAGAAATGAGACATAGAATGCTGTCTTTGATAACTAAGTTCAAGACTGAAGGAGCTTCCATTGAATAAAGTATATGAACACATAATTTGTGCTTCCCGAGCAATTTTTCACGACATCTGAACCTACGTTGAGCGAGATAACAAATTTGCCCAGTATGAGCTTATTGCACTAATTCAGCAGGCAGCAAACAATAAGTCTATTGTATGAAACTCGAGTCAGAAGGCCCAATAAGGAATAATGCAGGTTGAGCTTGCTGCTGATCATGGTAACCATTCTAACCATCTGCCTACACGTTCAGGAAGTGACATTTCCTGGGGTGGGGGGAGAACCGAAAACACAAGACTTTCACAGTTCCTCTAAAATCTGTCATGGGTGGATGCATGTCATTTAGCTTAATAAATTCAAATACAATGCATCATTGGCCCTCCCTCAACCTGTTTCTTAGAGACAAGGTCAAAAGAAAGGTTGCTAAAATGAAGGCTGACTTTGTAAACTTCAGTATTGGAGCTCTCAGAACTCAAAGTAGCAAAACGTCATGCTATTTGGGCAAAGGAGAAAGCCATTAAATACAACATTCTAATATTAAACCTATTATAGGTTTGAATTCAACATTAGAAAACTTAAGCCCATTAAAAGGGCATCTTCAATGTACTGCACCTCATCACAGTGTCACCCAATGCATTAGCCACATGTGGCCAATTGTATTACAATAAAAAATAATTAGTAATAGACACTGTCATTAGACACCATGTAATCTCATTACTTATTTGCACAGCATATGCCTGTGTACTTTAATCATTCTACCATTGAACACAGGTTAAAAGTGAAAAACCAAATGCAAGAGTGCTTTTTGATCTTCCTCCCTGAATGGTGGTAGATGTGTTAGGTGAATATACATGTGAAATGCAACCTGTATTGTGTGCGCGTAAGCAAAAGGCTCTCCACTAATTTAGTGGGTGTGGCTAAAATTGTGTTATTGTGGCCAAACATGTGATGAGCCAATAATTTCTAATCAACTTATACAGACGGTGGAACCCACCCCCCTCTAAGGAACATTATGTGCAGTCACTACATTACAGGAAGGACGCGATTAAACCAGAGGGTACAGAGGAGATTTACGAGGATGCCGCCAGAAATTGAGAATTTTGACTAAGAGGAAAGATTGGATAAGCTGGGAGATTTGACAAAAAGTTTTTTTTTAAATTATATTCTTTCACAGGATGTGGGCGTCACTGGCTAGGCCAGCATCTATTGCCCATATCCAAATGCCCGTGAGAAGGTGGTGATGAGCCGCCGCTATAAACGCTGCAGTCCATGTGGTGCAGGTGCACCCACAGTGCTGTTCAGAAGGGAGTTCCAGGATTTTGACCCAGTGACAGTGAAGGAACAGAGATATAGTTCCAAGTCGGGATGGTGAAGGTGGTGGTCTTTTCATCTGCTGCTCTTGTCCTGCTAGGTGGTTAAGATCGGTGGTTTGGAAGGTGCTGTCGAAGGAGCCTTGTTGAGTTGAAACGTTAGCTGTTTCTCTCTCCACAGACGCTGCTAGGATTGCTGTGTATTTCCAGCACTTTCTTCTTTTTTAAAAATAGGCTGGGGCTGTTTTCTTTGGAATGTTGAAAAAAGATTTAATTGAGGTGGAAAAATTATAAGGGACCAAGGTACAGTGGATAGGGAGGACATATGTCCCTTAGCAGATTTCAGTAACCAGGAAATTGGCAGAAGGTTTGCAGGGGGTAATTGGGAATTCTTTTTTCCACCTGGAATTCACCACTTGGAAGGATGGTAGAGGGAGAAATCCTCATCATTTTTAAAAAGTACTTTGAAGTGCACTAAAGCACCGTATCCTACAGGGCTATGGAGCAAGAGCTGGGCAATTGGGATGAGGTGAGGCAGCTCTTGTTTGGGTAGCAAAGGCATGATGGGCTTCTGTGCCTTAAATTTTCAACGTTTCCATATTAGTTGGCGAGTTTCCCCACAAAAAAAAGAGTAGGGAGTTCTTTTATTAAAAATACCTCCTAGCTGTACTTTCCTCGACACTAGTTACAAAATGCAATTAGTGGGGAGTAACACATGGTGATGATCTAAGAGGAAGGACAGATTATATCTCCAATAAGATATATTTGCATGATCTAACAAAAAGGAAACTTGTTGCCTTTGCGAGCTATGATACATGGGCACTTCTGAGAGAATTTATTTTTGTTTACTATAGTACTACAACACTTTTTAGCAAAGTTTGGTTTTTGCAAGGGGTACATTTTGATGAGTTTATTAATCATAGTAACTGAAATACAGCTTTTCAGCTTTTGCATAGCATGCCGTATGTTAGGTTTTACATCATTACAAAATAAATTCAGCCTTGAAATTCACACCAAGCTTTATACTGTTAAATCAAAAACTGCACAACAATCAGTATAGACACAAAGTTCTGTAGAGGCTTCAAAAGCTTTTTTTCAAAAGCTGATTTCATATTCACAATCTCCTGTGACTCACTACTCCAATAAGATGAAGTATGCATTAATGCAAGGAGACTGTGACATCTGCCATGAAAATCTTTTGAAGACACCAAGTTATCACACAGCAACAGTGACAGGAAACTAGATAGATGATGTGTCGTGATTGAAATCTTGAATATTAGCACATGGGTCAGCAGTTTTGGTGTATATTGCACCAGATGCCACTTCTTGGAAATTGTCTTATTTTGTGCCATTTTGCTCATCTTGCACAGAACCATAATCATAGAATGATTATAGCATGGAAGACAGCCATTCATATCTGTGCTGGTTCTCTGCAACAGCAATTTACCCCTAATGCCACTCTCCCACCTTTTACCTATGGTGCTGCATTTCTTTTCTTTTCAGATAATGGTCCCAACTTTCTTTTGAATGCCTTGATTGAATCTGCCTCTAACATCCATTAAGGCAGAGCATTCCGGATCTGAACTACTCACTGCAGTTTCATGAAACTACCAGAATCTGCCTGCAACCATTGCAGCAAAATAAGCATTAAGGAGGAAATGTACATCTCCATATGGTTCAGATTAAGTAGAAAGTATTGTTTTTATATGAAGTACAACCACTACTGTTATTGGCTGTCATGTTTATCAAAAAAAAGCAAATAAATGAATTACCAGCCAATTTGTGCACAAATGACCAAAATCAGATAAGAGTTGGATAATTTGTTTGGTAGTTGGTTGAACATTGACCAGGACATCAGGAGAACCCCTTACTCTTCAAATACCTGTGGTGCCATTGAAACTCTTACATTCAACTGACCAAGTGGAGAGCACCCCTAGTTTAACATCTCAGCCAAAAGACAATATCTCTGGCAACACTGGGTACTGTATTAAAATCTTAGCCCCAATCGTGCACTTGAGTTTATAATCAGACCTTCTGAATCCTTAAGCCTCTGACTCAGAGATTGCTAACAATGGACTCAAGATGATACAAAAGTATATATCCACATGCTATTTGTACAGCACTCATTCCAATGGCCTCATAGTTGAGTTAAGTTATCCCCGCAAGTTCAATCAATTGTCTGGGCTTACCTGGGAGATATGCGTGGAGTTTGTCATAGCAGTGTCAAAAAGCCAGAGATATTTATGCTGAAGCTCTATGGTGCTCCAATGACATTTTTGACTAAAGATTATAGGAATTAACAAATATGAGCAGGTCACACCAAAGCCTTGAACAATTAAAGCACAGCTTCCTTATTCTTGTACTTTTGCACAAGACCAACATGCCATTTGCCTTCCTAGCTGCTTGCTGTACAGCATGCTAACCTTAAGTGTTCCTTGTACAAGTACACCCAAATCCCTCTGAGCATCAATATTTCTAAGTTTAACACCTTTTGAAAAATATTCTGCTTTTCCTTTCTTATGACCAAAGTGAATAATCTCTCACTTCCTCACATTATCCTCCATCTGCCACCTTGTTGCCCACACTTAACCTGTTTATATCTCTTTGCAGACTCTTGGTCTCCCCCTCACAGCTTACGTTCCCATCTAGCTTTGTATTGTCATGGAATATGGAATTCAATTGTTTTTATGATCATTATTTTCCAGCGGATCTTTTACCATGAAATTACGAAGTAACCCTGCTTCATTGCACAATACCAGACGTAAACTACCTTGATCCCTAGTTGGTTCCACAATGTATTGCTCCAGGAAACTGTGACAAAAGCATTCCTCAAGTTCATTTTCCAGTTCACCTTTGCCAATTTGACTTGTCCAGTCTATATCAAGATTGAAGTCCCCCCATACCTATTACATTGCTTTTATTACAAGGTTCAATTATTTCTTGTTTAATGTGCTGCCCAATGGTATAACTACTGTTAGAGGGCCTATAAACTACCCCCACCAGCATTTTCTGACCCCTGTTATTCCTAATCTCTATCTACATCTGATCTTCTAAGCCAAGATCCTTTCTCAATACTGACCTTACATCGTAGTTTACCGTCAGGGTTACTCCTCCTGCTTTCCAGTTCTGTCTTCTTGAAATATTGCATGCCCTGGACAATTTATTTCCCAAACTTCTTCACCCTGTAATTATGTCTCTCTAATGGCGATTAGATCTAAACGATGTATCGCACTTTGTGCCATGAGTTTATCTTTCTTATTGTGAATGCTTCACACATTGAGATAAAAGTGGTGTTTCTTTTTTTATTTCAATTATGTGCATGGATCTTATTCACTGATACACCATTACATTAAACGCTGCCCCTTCCTGTCCCATTCTGCTCATCTTTACCCAAATTACTATACTGTTCTGTTGTCTTTAAAGCCCTATCCACAGCCCTGGTTACACAATTTGCCATGGGACTGATCCCAGCCTGGTTTAAATGGAGCCCAACCAAATGGAATAGCTCCCTCTTTCTCAAGTATTGGTGTCAGTGTGCCACGAATCAAAACCCCTGCTTCTCACAATCTTTGAGCCAGACATTTAGTTCTCTGACCTACTTTATCCTATGCCAATGGTGTGCAGCTTAGGTAACAATCCAGAGATTATTACTTTTGAGGTTCTGTCTTTTAATTTGGACCCTAGCTTCTCAAACTAGCTCAGCAGAACATCATGCATAGTTCTAACTAAGTTGTTGGTTCCTGTGTCGACCACGACAACTAAATCTACCTCCTCCCACTCCCAAGTTTGTCTCCAGTCGCAAGGAATATCCTTCACGCTGGTATTGGGCAGGCAACACCACCTTCGGAACTCCCAGTTGTGGCCACAAAGAACTATAAAGAATAGTACCTATCCCTGTCTATATTTTCCCCTATCCTACCACATTGCTTTCAATTCCTCTACTTGTGTGGCATCCTGCACCATGGTCCCGTGTGGCATCCTGCACCATGGTCCCAAGGCCAGTTTGCTCATCCACCCTGCAGTCCTTGTTCTTATCCACACAGGTAGCAAAAGCCTTGTACCTGTTGGTCAGAAAAAGGGAGTTAGCAGCTAAGGAACAGAATTTGAGACGAGGGCTGAAGATACTGGCTTTCATCTTCCTAATATTCAGACTGTTCTGATCACAAAGCCAAAAAGCAAATATTCTAGCTCTATCACCCACTACCTTCTCTCACAACCCCTCCCACTGCCATCCCACCCAGGAAGGGAAGGACCTGGTTATGAGGAAGGATTTAAAAATAAATCACTCTCCATTACCTGGGCTTGACAGAGGAACGGCCACCTGGATTCAGCATCGGGCAGCAGATTGCACTTAAATTGTATCCAAAAATGCATCATTTCCTTCAGGTGAGCATAAAACAAAACAACCGATGCTTAACTAGCATCTTTAAATGGTGAAACGTCCTAAAGGCACTTCCAAGGAACATTATCAAACAAAACGTGACACCGAGCCATGTAAGATGATATCAAGACAGATGACCAAAAGCAAAAGTCAAAGAGGTGGATTTTAAATAGCACTTTAGAGAGGGAGAAATGTTCAGCAAGGGAATTTGAGTTTAGGGTCCAGCTGCCAATGGTGAAGAGATTAAACTTAGAGATGCACAAGAGGCCAGAATTAAAGCACCACCAATATCTTGGAGGGTTGAGAGGTGGACAAGATTACAGCGATAGAGAGAGGTGAGGCAATGGAGAAACTTGAAAACAAGGATGAGTTTTAAAATTGAGATTTTGCTTCACCAGGAGCTATATATCAGCAAGGACAGGGTGACGCGTGAATGGAACCAAGTTTAAATAAGACCATGGGCAAGAGAGTTAGATGGCATCAAGTTTAAAAAGATAGGGTGGGGGGTGGGGGAAAGAGGCATGAAGAAAATGTGGGAGGCCAGCCTCCCACGCATTCAAACAGTAACATATGGTGGTAACAATGACACCATTGAAAATTTCAATGGATGAGTGAAGACAGGAGCAGAGTTGGGCAACGTAACAAAGGCAGATAAAGGCAGTCTTGATGATGGTGCAGTTGTGTGGTAAAACCTTATATCAAAGTTAAATATGACACCAATGTTGCCAATAGCCTGGTTCAGCCTTAAGTTGCCAGGGAAAGGAATGGAGTCGGTGGCTATGGGGGAAGAGTTTGTGATGGGGACTGAAGATAATGGCTTTAGTCTTCCCAATATTCAATTGGAGCAAATTTCTGCTTATCTACTATTGGGTGTCAGACAAGCAATTAAAACACTTTACAGATAATGGAGGGGTTGGGAAAGGTGGTGGCGTGGTAGAGCTGGGTGTTGTCAGCGTATATATGGAAACCGATGCCATGTTTTCAGATGAAGTCACCAACGGATTGAGTGTAGATGAGCAAATGAGTTGGGAACGCAGAAATGGCAGTGACACTTAATCAATATTTTGCCTCAGTTTTCACAGTGGAGGACACTAGTACAATCCCAATAGTAACAGGTAGTGCAGAGGATATACAGGAGGAGGAACTTAGAACAATCACCATCACTGGAGAAAAAGTACTGAGCAAATTATTGGAATTAAAGGGTGACAAGTCCCCAGGACCTGATGGCCTACATCTCAGGCCCTTAAAGGAAGTGGCAGCATTGGCTATAATATTCCAAAATTCCCTGGAAAGGGAAATTCTGGAAAGGTTCCAGTGGGTTGGAAAAATGCTAATATAATGCCTTTATTCAAAAAAAGGTTGGGGGGGGGGGGTGGTGGGGGGGTGCAGAAAGTAGGGAACCATAGACCAGTTAGTTTAACATCTGTCATTGGGAAATTGTTGGAATCCACTATTAAGGAAGTAGTAATGGGGCATTTGGAAAGTCAAAATGCAATCCATCAGAGTCAGTATGGTTTTATGAAGAGTAAATCATGTTTGACTAATTTGCTAGAATTCTTTGAAGCTGTGACAAGCAAAGTGGATAATGGGGATCCTGTAGATGTGGTATATCTGGACTTCCAGAAGGCCTTTGATAAGGTGCCGTACAAAAGATTAATACACAAGACAAGATCACATGGAGTTAGAGCTTGGATAGAGGATTGGCTAACCAACAGAAAGCAGAGAGTCAGGATAAATGGGTCTTTTTCTGGGTGACAAGCTGTAACTAGTGGGGTGCCACAGGGTTTAGTCCTTGGGCCCCAACTATTTGCAATCTATATTAATGACTTGGATTCAGGGGTAGAAGGTACTATAGCTAAATTTGCAGATGACAACAAAATAGGTGGGAAAGTAAGTTGCAATGAAGAAATAAGAAATTTACAAATGGATATGGACAGGTTAGGTGAATGGGCCAAAATCTGGCAGATGGAGTTTAACGTGGATAAGTGTGAGGTTATCCATTTTGGTCGGAAGAATAAAAAGGCGACTTATTATTTAAATGGAGAGGAACTTCAGAATGCTTCGGTGCAGAGGGATCTGGGTGTCCTCGTGCATGAATCGCTGAAAGCTAGTATGTAGGTACAGCAGGTAATAAGGAAGGCAAATGGAATTTTGGCATTTATTGCTAAAGGAATAGAGTATAAAAATAGGGAAGTGTTGTTGCAACTGTACAAGGCATTGGTGAGACCGCATCTGGAGCACTGTGCACAGTGCTTGAGGAAGGATGTAGTTGCATTGGAGGCAGTTCAGAGGAGGTTCACTAGATTGATTCCAGAGGTGCGGGGCTTGTCTTATGAGGAGAGATTGAGCAGTTTAGGCCTATACTCGCTAGAGTTTAGAAAGATGAGAGGAGATCTAATTGAGATATATAAGATGCTAAAGGGGATAGTCAAAGTAGACATGGAGTTGATGTTTCCCCTTCTGGGGCATTCTAGAACGAGGGGCCATAGCTTTAGGCTAATGGCTGGTAGATTTAAATCAGAGATGAGGAGGAATTACTTTTCTCAAAGGGTCATGAATCTGTGGAATTCACTACCTCGGAGTGCAGTGGATGCCGGGACACTGAATAAATTTGAGGAGATAGACAGATTTTTAATTAGTAATGGGTTGAAAGGTTATGGAGAGGGGGCAGGAAATTGGAGTTGAGGCCGAAATGAGATCAGCCATGATCGTAATGAATGGCGGGGCAGGCTCGAGGGACTGAATAGCCTACTCCTGCTCCTCGTTCTTATGTTCTTAAAGGAGGCAGTCAAAGATTGATCTTTGTCGGGGTTACAGAGATAAGTGTGCAAGTGTGAGGAGAAGCCATTGCAGGCGATTCTCTAGGCACAAATCGGACAAGTAATAATAGAACCGGAGAGTGTAGTCTCTCCCAGCTGGATGACAGCAGAGAGGCATAGGAAGAGGATGGTGTGGTCAAACATGTCAAAGGCTACAGACAGATCAAGATAGACAAGAAGGAATACTTTGATCACAGTCACTCAAAGTCATTTCTGACTTTGATGAGCCATTCTGGTTCTGTGGCAAAGGTTGGACCTGATTGTTTGGATTCACACATGGAATTCCAGAAAAGATGGGCATGAATTTAGGAAGCAAGAGGATATTGAGGGACTTGAGAGCTAAGCAAGTTTGAGAAAATGCGGTAGCTTGAAAGACAGGTGCCATGGGTTAGTTTTTTGAAAGAGATAACAATGGTAGATTCAAAGGAGAGGGTGACAGTACCTGAGGGGAAAAAACGATTAATAACGTTGCTATCATGGTGGTTAGGAAAGAAGTTGGATAATTAGCAGTTTAGCAAGAATAGGTTAGGGAATCAGTAGATAGGTTTTGTGGACATGAGGAGCTCAGAGAGGACATGAGAGAAAAGACAAAAATGAGAAAAAGATGAGAATTCAGGCAAGTTTGGCCCAGTGATCTAGGGAACTGGAGGGAAGCAGCTAATCAAATAAAGAAACTGGAAATAGATAATAAACTCAGATAAACAGGATACAAGATCTAATACCACCTCGGCCAAACAAAATCTGCTACCACTATGCAGAGTGAAAGGAGAAAAAAGACAGGAGTCGAAGTCTCAAACTGCAACAACTTAAGCTCAATTCCCAACTCTCTTTATTCACATTCATAGCAGGATGCAATTTCTACAAAGCAGCATTAGCCATGATCCAGAATTTTTACCTTAACTTTAAAGTACAGAGATATTTCACAGTAGAGGTTTCACAAACTGCCAACCACACACTTCAATCCATTCCAAAGGGTGGAAATGTTATGCTGTTACCTTAACCTTTGAACTAAAACCAGTTAACTAAGTTCGCATAAGCTTCTTTAAATGGTGTTGTGAGCAACTATCTAAATTCGTCCTTCTAGAATCTTTTAATTGATGGTCACAATTTGGCTGCACTTCTGCTCCACATAGTTGCATCTCATCACTGCAACATGGAAAATACCAACTATTATGTTATACATTACTCCTTTTTGTCTCTAAGGCAGAATGTAACAAAAATTAAATCGAGTATCAGCTTTTCCTTGAAAGGCAATTCATCAAATATTTTTTTCTTTACAGCCCTGTCAACCCTCCAAAGTCCTGCTTACTAACATCTAGGGGCTTGTGCCAAAATTGAGAGAGCTGTCTCTCAAGCAACAGCCTGACATAGTCATACTCACTGAATCATACCTTATAGATCATGTCCCAGACACCACCATCACCATCTCTGGGTACGTCCTGTCCCACTGGCAGAGGTGGCGGCACAGTGGTCTACAGTTGGTAGGGAGTTCCCTGGGAGTTCTCAACATCGACACCAGCCCCCATGAAGTCTCATGGCATGGCAGGTCAAACATGGGCAAGGAAACCTCCTGCTGATTACCACGTGCCACCCCCACCACCCCAGCTGATGAATCAGTTTCTCCATGTTGAACACCACTTGGAGGAAGCACTTAGGTGGCAAGGGTGCAGAATGTACTCTGGGTGGGGGAACATCCATCACCTAGAGTGGGTCAGTAGCACCACCACAGACTGAGCTGGCCAAGGCCCAAAGGACATAGCTGCTACACTGCATCTGCGGCAAGTGGAGAGGGAGCCAAAAAGAGGGAAAAACATACTTAACCTCATCCTCACCAACCTGCCGCCACAGATGCATCTGTCCCTGACAGTTTCGGCAGAAGTGACCACTGCACAATCGTTGTGGAGACAAAGTCCCATCTTCACACTGAGGATACCCTCCGTCGTGTTGTGTAGCACTACCACCATGCTAACTGGGATAGATTTCGAACAGATCTGGCAACTCAAGATTGGACAACCTGAGATGCTGTGGGCCTTCAGCAGCAGTAGAATTGTACTCAATCACAATCTGTAACCTCATGGCCCAGCATATTCCCCATTACCACCACGCCAGGGGGTCAACCATGGTTCAATGAAGAGTGCAGGTGGGCATGCCAGGAGCAGCACCAGGCATACCAAAAAATGAGGTGTCAACTGGGTGAAGCTAAAGGACTAATTGCGTGCCAAACAGCATAAGCTGCAAGTGACAGACAGAGCTAAGCGATTCCACAACCAACGGATCAGATCCAAGTTCTGCAGTCCTGCCACATCCAGTCGAGAATGGTGCACGACAATTAAATAACACACTGAAGGAGGAGGCGGCTCCACAAATATCCCCATCCTCAATGATGGGGAGGCCAGCATATCAAAGCAAAAGATAAGGCTGAAGCACTTGCTACAATCTTCAGCCAGAAGTGCCAAATGGATGTCCCTTCTCGGCCTCCTCCAGAAGTCCTCAGCATCACGGACACTGGTCTTCAGCCAATTCGGTTCACTCCACATGATATCAAGAAACGGCTGAAGGCACTTGATACTGCAAAGGCTATGGGCACTGACAATATTCCGACAGAAGTGAAGACTTATGCTCCAGAACTTGCCACACTCCTAGCCAAGCTGCTCCAGTACAACTACAACACAGGCATCTACCCAGCAATGTGGAAAGTTGCCCAGGTATGTGCTGCACACAAAAAGCAGGACAGGTCCAACAAGGCCAATTACTGCCCCATCAGTCTACTCTCCATCATCAGTAAAGTGATGGAAGGAGTCATCAACAGTGCTATCAAGTGGCACTTGCTTAGCAATAACCTGCTCACTGATGCTCAGCCAGGGTCACTCAGCTTCGGACCTCATTACAGCTTTGGTTCAAACATGGACAAAAAAAGCTGAAATGCAGAGGTGAGGTGAGAGTGACTGCCCTTGGCATCAAGGCAGCATTTGACCGAGCGTGGCATGAACGAGCCCTTGCAAAACTGGAGGCAATGGGAATCGGGGAAAACTCTCCGCTGGTAAGAGTCATACCTAGCACAAAGGAAGATAGTTGTAGTTGTTGGAGGTCAATCATCTCAGTTCCAGGACATTACTGCAGGAGTTCCTCAGGGTAGTGTCCCAGGCCCAACCATCTTCAGCTGCTTCATCAATGACCTTCCTTCCATCATAAGGTCTGAAGTCGGGATGTTCGCTGATGATTGCACAATGTTCAGCACCTTCGCAACTCCTCAGGTACTGAAGCAGTCCATGTACAAATGAAGCAGACCTGGACAATATCCAGGCTTGGGCTGACAAGTAGCAAGTAATGTTTGCGCCACACAAGTGTCAGGCAATGACCATCTCCAACAAGAGAGAATCTAACCATCACCCCTTGACGTTGGATGGCATTACCATCCCTGAATCCCCCACGATCAAACATCCTGGGCTACAAGAGCAGGTCAGAGGTCAGGAATCCTACGGTGCGTAACTCGCCTCCTGACACTCCAAAATCTGTTCACCATCTACAAGTCAAGAGTGTGATGAAATACTCTCCACTTGACTGGATGAGTGCAACTCCAACAACACTCAAGAAGCTTGACACCATCTGGGACAAAGCATCCCGTTTTATTGACAGCCCTTGCACAAACATTATCTCCCTCCACCACTGACAAACAATGGCAGCAGAGTGTACCATCTACAAGATACACAGCAGAAACTCACCAAGGCTCCTTAGGCAGCACCTTCCAAACCTACCACGACCATCTAGAAAGACAACGGCACCAAATACATGGGAACACCAACACTTGGAAGTTCACCTCCAAGCCACACGCCATGCTTACTTGGAACTATATCGCCGCTGTTCCTTCACTGTCGCTGGGTCAAAATCCTGAAACTCCCTCCCTAACAGCACTGTGGGTGTACCTACACCATAGGGACTGCAGTGGTTCAAGGAGGCAGCTCACCACCTCCTTCTCAAGGGAAATTAGGGATGGGCAATAAATGCTGGCTGGATTTTCACCCTGTAAATGAATAAAAAAAGGTCAAAGAGTGTGAAATACAATCTTCCAATTTCCATGGATTTCACACTTGCTTTTGACCTCCTTGCATGTACGACCCACTATGACATGATTAAAAACACAGGCCACCAATCAATTTGCAATTACTTTAGGTTTGCTTACCAGCTTCTCAAACAAGACATTTTCATTTATCTTATATTTAAAAATTTCAATTCCTAGGCTAAAAATTATACTCCCAAAACATATGAATCATAAAATTAGATATTCGTAACACAACAGTCCAAAACTCAGATCGCTGAATTCTCTTAGTGAAAAAGAGGCAGCAATATTTTCCAAAAAGAAACAAATGCAGCATGTAAAAAACAAAGGTTATATAATTTGGGAGATAAATGAAGAATCAATAAACCCATGGAATCAAAAATTAAAGTTTTGCATGACCAATGCTGACAGTATTGATCGAATGCAGTTCCAGAGGTACCAAAGCCACTCCAATACCTTGCCCATGTGCCATCTGTGAGAGAATCTATCAGGCTGTTGTCAGACAGCCTCCTATCGAAATCAAATCAGATGTTATCCTCACGCAATGTTTGTGCATGGGTTTACACACACAAAGCTTAGCTGATTTCTCTCTCATTAACCCAAGGATAATGCATATTCAACTTTACACAGCATCAAATGTAGAAATCATGACCATTCTTCTCTGTGGATTGTATTTAAAAGGATATTTTCAGGCAACTCTGAACATTACAACTGATCCCTGTCTATTGCTGGTCATTAATGTGCCATGCTTTAAACTATGAGTTATAGGCAGCTAAATGTAGATAGGCTATGTCACATTCTGTAACATAGCAGAATCTCATTATGCTATAAATGACTAACAGCAATGACAGGGCATGACAGCACTCTCCATTCATGCCCTGTCATGGTACTCTGATGACTTCAGATTTCAGAGAACACTTGCTTAAGCTCAAGTATCAGGCATCAATTATCAAGAGAATTCACACTGTTGGTTGCACAGTCAAACACTCACGCAACCTCAAGTGTACACTCCACTGACTCAGTGCAACACCTCCCCATTATCAAACAGCCTCCTGTACTCCAAGTTAAATTTCTAATCAGACGGAGCTTTGTGTATAACTCAAATTGCAAATTATGAAATTAGAAACATAAACGCTAAACATCAGACACTTCATTTCATTACGTATAGCACGAGGAATATCAAATTCACTAGATGGGGAAATTAGTAGGAATAGTCAGACAAGGAAAATTGTGCGAATACAACAAATGGTTGGGAGGGGGGTTGGGGGAGAGAAATGTGGTGGCTATGGTGTGATGAGACTTTAGGAAAGCTTTTGAGAAGGTACCCCTCAGGATATTACCGGAGACAATTAAGGGTATGGGATTAGGGATAATAAAGTCGATTAAAAGTTAGTCAGAAGGGAGAAAGCAGGGTAGGAGTTAAGGACAGTTTTTCCAGAATGAGTCAAAGTGGGTAGTGGTGTTCTTTATGGTTTAGTTCTAAGGTCACTTCTGTTTATTGTGTGTATTGATTTTGAGATAGATCTGAGGAAGTGGTGTTGACATTTGAGGACGATATGAAAACAGGAAGTAGTTAATTCTTTGGAGGACCAATGGAAACTGCAAAGGGATCTCAGTAAGACAGAGGGAATTAGGTTAAAAAGTGGTAGAAGGAATTCAATGCAAGTGTGAGGTCATGAAATTTAGTAAAAAAAAACTAACAGTAATTGCAATCTGACTGGAGGCATACTGTGTGGTGAAAAACTTGGGTGTAGAGGTTCAAACATTAAGAACACAACCTCAGGCTGCTACAGCTATTAAAAAATGATAATTAAAATATTGGGTTAATCTCAAGAGGCAATATAAAAGTCAGGAGGCAATGATGAGCCTAAATAAAACCTTAATAAGACCTTAGACTACTGTGTACAGTATCAGGTTCTGTACTAAGGAAAGGATGGGACAGAATAAATGGAAACATTGTTTCCAGGAATTATTGGGTGAAGAAAAATGGACCATCAACACAAGATTAAAGTTGAGAGATATAGAACAGAGGACAAGAGAAATTACTTCAGAGAGCTGAGAGTCTGTGTAGTTCACTTCCAGAGTTAGTCATTAAGGCAAAAACTACATAATTCAACATCAGATTGGATAGGTAGATATAAGGAATACAGGAAAAGATGAGCAAATGTGACTAGAATTTTGTTCACATGGCGGATAAATACCCAAGCGAACTGTCCAGGCCAAATGGCTTGTATTAGTGTATTTTTTTAATACAATCAATACATGCACTTGTGTTCGATGCATTGTTTTATTTCCATATTCTTTTTGTGCATTTAATGATGATTAGTAAAATATCGATGTCCCTTTCTTGAATCAGTTCAACTGAGTAAATACTTTTGGCTCTTGGGCCCTTTTCAGCCCTTAATTAAGTAAGCACTCTAACAGAAATCATCCTACCCAACATCCTGAATCCAGGATTAATTGGCATTCAACAGCTAGAACTTCATTAGACTGTCTGACCAAACCTTAAAAAGGTATTTTTAGGGCATAAATCTCATTTTAGAACCTCACAGGGAGTCAATATGGTCATTTCCTTCTGTACTACTACCTTGTATGATAACTTCAAACCCACAAATGATCTCAACTAATTCTGTGCCAATTAACAGACATTACAGGAACAAAGTCCTCAGTTTGCTTAACTCATTCACACCTTGCTTCCAGGTAGCTGTCCCTTATTTCTAATTTCCGTTAACTTGTTGAATTAAATTAATAAAAGCAAAATGCTGTGGATGCTGGAAATCTGAAACAAAAACAGAAAATGCTGGAAATAATTCAGCCTGAAGGGTCATACAGACTCGAAACATTAACTCTGTTTCTCTCTCCACAGATGCTTCTAGGCCTGAATTTTTCCAGCATTTTCTATTTTTGAATTAAATTGATTCTGTTTCAGATTGCCTCCAATTAACAGAGTACTGAAGGGAAAATATTGGCAAATCAGTTCTAATTATGTACAAAGAGAAAAATATTTACTTTCCATTGTTCAAGCTTAACAGCCAAATAATGGTAATTGATTGAACAAATAAATACTAATCAATTGAAACAAATTAATAAACTTAATTTTCCAATTTTATATTATCAAATATCAAATACGATACAAACTACTTGATCTGAGATAACTGATGCAAGTAAAAAAAAAAATTGTTCATCATCTCAGGACATCCCAAAATGCTCAACAGCCAATTAAGTATTTTTGAAAGGTAAAAGCATAGAACGAGACCATTCAGCTCTTCATGTCCATGCCTGCTCTCTGCAAGAGCAACTCACCGGGTCCATTCCCCACAATTTCCCTGGAGCTCTGCATTTTTTTTTCTGTTCAGATAATTATTTATTTCTCTTTTGAAACCTCAATTGACTATGCATCCACCACACACTCAGGCAGTGCATTCTGGATCCTAACCACTGCTTGTGTGAAAAAAAAGTTTATCGCACAGCACCATTGCTTCTCCTGCCACTGCTGTAATGTTGGGAAATGTTGAAGCAATGTTTGCACACTAATGGCAGTGAAACAAATGACCAAATAATCTATGTTAGTGATACAGGGTAAAAGATAAATGGTGGCCAGGAGGCCCCTCCAAGAGCACTATGGCATCTTTCACATCCACCCAAGGGGGCAGATAGGGTTGTTGTTTAGTGTCATCCAAACGATGGCACTACTGTCTGTGCAAAATGCCCCCAGTCCTGCATTGAGTTACCAGCTTAAATTATGCATCCAAGTCTCTGGAGGGGGGAATGGAACCAACAACCTGCCTGGAAAGCGCAAGTGCTACCAACTGACGTAAGGCTGGTACCTAAATAGAGAAGCAGAGAAGCAAATTCAACATCGGAGAAAAACCTTGCATCAATTCCCTGTGTGCTGTGTCGACATCTTCCATTCACCTTCCCTACTTCTGAACCCCTTCCAAGCACTCAAAGTTACAAGGGAACATGCAGATGATTTTGGGTTCCACTAAGAAGGTAACAATAAAAAAAAGAAACCAGATGATAGTGATTAAAAGCAACCTGCACGCAATGGACCCAACACATTTCTGTGCAAACAGACTGCACTTAGCTGCTGCAGCAGCATCTTACAGATGAATAGGCTTATGTACATGCCGCGCAATCTTTATAATACCATATGGCAACATATCCGCATCCAAACACTGAAGCAGGTACTGCATGTCAATGTACCAATGAAAAATGGCCTAAAATTCATAAGAACAGCTGACAAAAAAAGAACAGGATTAATATTCCAGATTTTGCAGTTCATTTTTGGCTGCTGGACCACACTGCATTCAGTTAAGCATCTGTACTCCTCCATACACAATTTCCCGTCCAAGTGTCATGTGAATACTAAAATGAGAAGATACAAAAAGACGGAGGAAAAGTATGAACTATGCATTATCACATCAGTAAATATTATGTAGATTTCATCAAATTAGATTACATTATAAGAATGGACTCAGAGCATAACTCTGTACAGCATTCATCTATAATGATACCATTTCATTCATCTCACATTCTGGAAATTGTCATTTCCAGTTGTGTTTCCAGCATCAAGGTACAATTGAGTCTAGTTCATCTACCTTTCACAATGTAGAAGGTTACTTATTCATTGGTTTCTTTCTCTCACATAGCTACTGCAAATATTACATTAGTGCTTACTTGAGCTCAGTGGGATCGGCACAGTGAAACAATGTATAAATCTACAGGCAAATCAGATGTCAAAGAACCAATCCACCCACATTCAATTCATGTTTTTTGCATTTAGAGGCCACTAATATTAATCCCGATCTCCCAACCAAGTCTTCAGAAATACATTTCTGTCGTACTAGAACTCACGTAAAATAAAAATATTTTATGCAATAAACAAAACTTCAGAAAGACAATTTGATGCTGCATAATTAATACAGCAGCTTTTACTGCTTTTTCTAAGAATTACAGAATCAAGGAGAAATCTCTTGACAGTGATCCACTGCTAGTATCTGGTTAATTCTCTTGTTTTCTCCCTGTAGTCATTTGAGTCTTCATTCTCTCAGGCTTGGGTTTTGTGACTCCTCATGCACTCACTCCACCCTGAAGACAAACAATTAAATTCATTCATCGGTATATGCTGTTTCAGTCAGACACTTCAATGCAACCGGATTTTGGAAAGATAAGACTCTCAGCCACAACTCCACAGTCTATGATTAGCTTGGCTGCACTGTCTGTCTGCTGGAGGTCAAGTGGAGACTAGGCATTTCCCACCTTGGAGGGAAACAATACTCTGGCAGGCAAGCTTGTCTGTGCTGGTCTTGAAAGTCTGTTTCCAAAGGCATTGGTGAACAGGCTGGAAGCTGGCCACTTTCCAGCTCAGAAAATGGTGCACTGAACAGATTTAAAGACAAAATTAAAACAAAGCCAAAAAGCCAAGTTAGCTAAAAATCAGGTTTCTCCCGATGGCTTAGTAGCTAAAATGCACCATCAGGAGCATTGCTGAGCCACAAAGAGCTGTGCTGTCTCATGCTAAATCCACGATTTGTGCCTAGATAACCCCGATTCATCATACAACCACTTTCATTGTTTCTGAATAATCTAACCGGTTACTTTAGTGCCCCACTTACTGTACTTGGTAGATTCTTGCTCATCAATGGATTACTGTGAGTTACTGCAAAATTGTGAACATGACAATGACAGAACCATCCCCAATTCATCAAAGGAAAGGGTAAGGGGTTGGGAAAAAGGAGAAAACATTTTTTCTAAAGAACAGATCAACTTCTAAGCATATTATTAGCTAGTACACAGCTAGTCTCAAAATAGTGGACATGATTTTGGCAGTACCAACAGTTGGCAACTAGGGGCACAGCAAGCAAAGCCATTTTCCAAGTCCTGATGAAAGAGCCCCGACTCGAAACGTTAACTCTGTTTCTCTCTACAGATACTGCCTGACCTGTTGACTTTTTCCAGCTTTTTTTTTGTTCTTATTTCATGGGAAGCTTGGTGTTTAATGGCCCTGGCATTTTAATTTATGGGATAGTATGCCAGATGTTAAAGCTTATCCTGTAAACGGATCCTGTAATTGTGGCAAATGGAGCGGGAACTGATTTCGGGCAACACGGCAGTTTGGGTATTAGAACTGGCTGCTGGCTTTGCAGATGGGGTGGAAGATAAGAGGCTCAAGAAAATCGTTCAGGGATCCCATTTCTGGTCACAATCAAGTGATCCTGATGAAAAATACACATAGGGAGAAGAGGCTTGGAACAATGTTCTCAATTCATCCCCCCCATCCAAGAAAAGGTGCTTTTATGTAGCACTTTTCACGACCAGTGGACGTCTCAAAGTGTTTCAGGGCCAATGAATTACAGTCACTGTTGTAATATATGAAACATGGCAGCTAACTTGCACATAGCAAATGCCCACAAACTACAATGTGATAATGACAAGATAATCTGTTGCTTTTGTGATGGTGATCGAGGGATAAAAGTTGGTCAGGACACCAGGGATAACTCTTCTTCGAATTAGTGCCATGGGGTCTTTTATATGGACCCGAACAAGCAGCTGGGGCCTCGGTTTTATGTCTCATCCAAAAAATGCGGCATCTAGACCACGCAGTACTCCTCAGTTCTGCACTTGACTGTCAGCCTTGATTTTCATGCTCAAGACAAATGAAAAAGCCTGCCAGTACTCTAGTATTGTTTATACAGGCTTAATCATGAGGAACAGTTACAAGGGCATTCTCCACCAACAATAATCAAAATTACATTTATAGAAGCCTACTTCAAAAGAAGTCACAAACTAAAATATCTTATTTTATTCTGAATATCATGGCACTAAAAACTCAAGCTTATCTATTATCTTTAGACCCATGAGAAGCAAAAGCTTCTTGGTATTTCTTTACTAGATGTAAACAGGAATCACTGGATTACCAACAGAAAACAACTTTGTTTTTGCATGCCTTTAGCCTACAAAAGAAGCACAGGCTTGTCACACGCATAATCAAGATTCTCCCTCTACATCATCAAATAAATATAGCATAATTAACCATGCTTACATACCAACTTAATTTCATTGGTATGTGGGGAGGGGAGCAGCAGAATCAAAGAAGAATTGAGAACACCAAACAGAAACATGAGAAGTGGATTTCTATCACCTAAATCAAATGTCAGCTGAGAAAAATTAAACCATCTTTTCATCAAGGCAGCTATTTTGGATATCAAACAGTAAAGCTATGACTGATATAAACAACCATTTCTACAGACTGACACACATTTTTAATATAACCGCAGCCTTCAATAAAGGGGCAAACGTATTTTGTTGGCTACAAACTAGATAAGCCGAGGGCCTACTCGCCACTTAACTGCACTCCACAGGCAGCCTAAAGGTGAGTCACTAAAAATTTGAAACCATATTAATTCATGAAAAATCTCCTTCCTTGAAAACCTCACACGAGTTAGCTTAGCTAGGACTGTGGCACTCATTCCCCACCAATGATAATCAAAATTACATCCTCAACAACATGGTTAATTTTTATTTTAATAAAATATGTTCTCTACGAGCACAGGACTTAAAAACAAACAGTACTAGAAATTTTAAAAAAACAAAACTCACACATATGATCATTTTCAGGGAGGATCAACCTTAAGAGTTAAAGGAAAGCATCTGGCATCTAGACTGGAAAGGTTTTCCCACATAACTGAGTCCTGACTTAAGACTTCCTCTCATTGTGGAGACAAACAGAAATGGGTGGAAACTAATAACAGGAAAAACTTCAGATATAAAAACCACTGTGAATTCTCATGGGGAGAGGAGGGAGAGTCCCATATAACATTCTTGTCTGTGTCACAAGATAATTCACATGCTATTTCAAAAATGATGAGAAATTCAGAAAAACTCTAGCCCACCAATAGCTTCCCCACATCCAGCAGGAGGCTATTTCCAATGTTCCATTCCACAAGTGCTCTGCCTGAAAGCAGGTCCTTGAGCTCACTGTCTGCTGGTGCTTCAGTTTGAGCCGTTACTCTTGGCAATTTGTCAGTGCTGGTTTGCCATTATCTTCCACACTCAAGAGGTCAAGTCTACCTCAGCCGGGGGAGGAAATCAAATCCACGATGTTGGCATTATTCTGAACCACGGTAGCCATCTAACCAACTTAGCTACTGGCTCCCATTTCCAACGTAACGCATCTTTAAGTATATTTTAAAATTGTACCAATTAGATCCTTGGAACATCAGAGGAAATGAGCTCCAAAAGTAAGTGGAATTACACAATATTGCTTTTCCACACTATGGAGGAAAATGGAAACCAGATAATATGGTGGAAAACTTGCTATTGTTGCCCAGAGACCTCTTTAGACATAATCTATATAGAACAAGAGCTCTCTGTGTGCCTTATTGTTTCTGAACATTTATTACAGGGGATATTGCTTACTGTTTCAAACAGAAGCTCTTCTCTCTTCCTTCCTTTTACCAAAAAGGTAATGGAAGGGATAGAAAACTGGAAACACCACAACTTACAACCTTACATCCAGGACAATATCAGCCGGGCCGAGTTAACATTCCTGTAGTAAATAGATTGTATCACATTGATTATTACCTTCCTAAAATGTCACTTCATATCTCTCAGCAGGACTAAAATTTGATAGGCCTTTTTAAAAATTCATTCACAGGATGTGGGCTTCGCTGGCTGGGCCAGCATTTACTGCCCCTCTCCAGTTGCCCTTGAGGTGGCAGTGGTCAGCTACCTTCTTGAACCACTGCAGTCCATATGTAGGTACACCCACAGTGCTGTTAGGAAGCAGAGTCCAGGGTTTTGACCCAGCAACAGTGAAGGAATGATGATATATTTCCAAGTCAGGATGGTGAGTGACTTGGAGGGGAACTTCCAGGTGGTGGTGTTCCCATCAATCTGCTGCCCTTGTCCTCCTAGATGGTCATGGTCATGGGCTTGGATGGAGCTGTTGAATGAGCCTTGGTGAATTCCTGCAGTGCATCTTGTAGATGGTACACACTGCTGCTACTGTGCGTCGGTGGTGGAGGGAGTGAATGTTTGTGGATATGGTGCCAATCAAGCGGGCTGCTTTGTCCTGGACCATGTCAAGCTTCTTGAGTGTGGTGGAAGATGCACTCATCCAGGCAAGTGAGGAATATTCCATCACACTCCTGACTTGTGCCTTGTAGACGGTGGACAGGCTTTGGGGAGTCAGGAGGTGAGTTACTCATCTCACGATTCCTAGCCTCTGACCTGCTCTTGTAGCCACAGTATTTATATGGCTCGTCTAGTTCAGTTTCTAGTCAATGGCAATGCCCATGATGTTGATAGTGGGGGATTCAGTGATGGTAATGCCATTGAACATCAAGGGGCGATGGTTGGATTTTATCTCGTTGGAGATACTCATTGCCTGGCACTCACGTGGTGTGAATGTTACTTGCCACTTGTCAGCCCAAGCCTGGATATTGTCCAGGTCTTGCTGCATTTGGACATAGACTGCTTCAGTATCTGAGGAGTCACAAATGGCGCTGAAGATTCTGCAATCATCAGCAAGCATCCCCACTTGTGACTTATGATGGAAGGAAGGTCATTGATGAAGCAGCTGAAGATGGTTGGGCCGAGGACATTACCTTGAGGAACACCTTCAGTGATGTCCTGGAGCTGAGATGACTGACCTCCAAAAACCACAACCATCTTCCTTTGTGCTAGGTGTGACCCCCACCAGCTGAGAGGTTTTCCCCCTGATGCCCATTGACTCCAGTTTTGCTAGGGCTCCTTGATGCCACCCTTGGTTAAATGTGGCCTTGATGTCTGGGACAGTTACTCTCATCTCACTTCGGGAGTTCAGCTCTTTTGTCCATGTTTGAACCAAGGTTGTAATGAGGGCTGGAGCTGAGTGACCCTGGCTGAACCCAAATTGGGCATCAGTGAGCAGGTTATTGCTAAGCAAGTGCCACTTGATAGTAAAGCAATGGAAGGGGTCATAAACAGTGCTGATGACAGAGTAGACTGATGGGGCGGGAATTGGCCAGGTTGGATTTGTCCTGCTTTTTGTGTACAGGACATACCTAGGCAATTTTCCGCATAGCCAGGTAGATGTCAGTGTTGTAGCTGTGCTGGAACAGCTTGGCTAGGGGTGTGGCAAGTTCTGGGGCACAAGTTTTCAGTACTCTTGCTGGAATATTGTCAGGGCCCATAGCCTTTTCACTGTCTAGTGCCTTCAGCCATTTCTTGACATCACGTGGGGTGAATCGAATTGGCTGAAGACTGGCATCTGTGATGTTGGAGACCTCCAGAGGGGGCTGAGATGGATCACCCACTTGGCACTTCTGGCTGAAGATTGTAGCTAATGCTTCAGCTTTGTCTTTTGCATTGGTGTGCCAGGCCTCATCATTGAGGATGGGGATATTTGTGGAGCCTCCTCCTCCAGTGAGTTGTTTAATTGTCCACCACCATTCACAGCTGGATGTGGCAGGGACTGCAGAGCTTAGACCTGATCTGTTGCTTGTGGGATCACTTGGTTCAGTCCATCACTTGCTGCTTACAACTACATGCATGCCAAACAACACCTGTTATAGATTCACCAGTTGACACCTCATTTTTAAGTATGTCTGATGCTGTTCCTGGCATGCCTTCCTGCACTCTTCGTTAAACCAGGGTTGATCCCCTGGCTTGATGGTAATGATAGAGTGGGGGATATGCCAGGCCATAAAGTTACAGATTGTTCTTGAGTACAATTCTGCTGCTGCTGATGGCCCAAAGCACTTCATGGATGCCCAGTCTGGAGTTGCTCGATCTGTTTGAAATCTATCCCATTTAGCACAGTGTGCCACACAACACAATGGATACCCTCAATGTGAAGGTGGGACTTTGCCTCCATAATTATATATGCAATGGTCACTCCTACTGGTACTGTCATGGACAGATGCATCTGTGGCAGGCAGGTTGGTGAGGATGAGGTCAAATATGTTTTTCCCTCTTGTTGGTTCGCTTACCACCTGCCGCATACCCAGTCTAACAGCTATGTCCTTTAGAACTCGGCCAGCTCAGTCAGTCGTGGTGCTACCAAGCCACTCTTGGTGATGGATATTGAAGTCCCCCACCCAGGGTACATTCTGCACCCTTGCCATCCTCAGTGCTTCCTCCAAATGGTGTTCAACATGGAGGAGCACTGATTCACCAGCTGAGGGAGGGCGATATGTGGTAATCAGGAGGTTTCCTTGCCCATGTTTGACTAATGCCATGAGACTTCACGGGGTCCAGAGTCGACGTTGAGGTCTCCCAGGGAACTCACTCCCGACTGTATACCACTGAACTGCCACCTCTGCTGAGTCTGTCCTGCCGGTGGGACAGGACATACCCAGGGATGGTGAGGGTGGTGGTAAGGTATGATTCCAAATGATATGCACCAAAACTCAAGTTTTTACTTACTAAGTCTAAAGTTTCAATTGGTTTTATTTTGTTTCAATTCTAAATACACCAGCTTATACCAGAACATGGTTCCACAGGGTGGCTGAAGTTAACCCCTATGTCCAAGTGGTCATTCTTCCAGGGTCTCGACAACAATTGTAAAACACAATTTCAAGGGCCATTCCACCTCTTGCTCAGCATAAATAAATATAGCCACATCAATCCCAAGAACAGTCACTGCTTAGAATCAAGAAAAGGGAATTATGACATCTTTCCAAGAATCATAACGTCCATGGTTACATCAGCTGAGATGACCCAAGTCAAAAATGACTAGGGGAATCACTTGGCAACTTTACTACTGTGCATGACAAAGTGCCATGGTACACTCCCCGTTAGATTTATTAGTTTCTGGCAGATGAGTAGGAAATGCTGTATAAATTAAGTGCCACGTCTCGCGTTCCTTTGTCAACCGTGTATGTGGAAAACAATCGTGTTGAAAGGCGAGGAGTCCGAAAATCGTGGACCATGTTGAAAACTGCACGTTATAACGAAAGACGAAGGTCTTTCACTGACCGAATGTAAATCCCACCGAAACAAACCGCCGCCTGCTTGCCCACCCGACTGATGCCAAGTTTAAAAAGCGCGATCAATCCGAGGCCGGGCAAAGCCTCAAGAGTGAGAATTACAAATTCAAATGGTGTGCTTTTAAACACTCGCTGTTTAATTGAAAGCAGGAAGCAGACAGGGGGAGGAGGGATGATGATGTGATGCTGGGTGTCACCGACTTGCAGGAACATGCAGCGTGTCCTGAAGCAGCTTTCACAATGAACACAGTTCAGGAAATGAAAATGCATTTTTTTTTGGGGGGGGTGGGGGGGGGGAATAATTTTTGATGGAAAGAGATCAAGTTTTTTTTTTAAACAAAGTCTAAAATAGACACTGGGAGAAATTGAGGGTCCAGAGAGAGAGGGAGATTCGCCTAATGCCAGAAAAGGTTGTCCAAGTGCAACTGGGCTGGAGGGAAACCCTCACCAGCCGGGGGTTTAATCAAAGGAAAATGAGGGTGTGGAGAGAGAGAGAGAGAGAGAGAGAGTGTGAGTGTTTGTAAAATTTAAAGCCCAGGTCGGTTACCCCGGGCAACGGGCGCCAGGCCTCTCCATCCAAGGCCACGGTCGCTGCCCCCACCCCCGACTCCCCTCCCCGCTCAGCCCCGACTCACTGGCACCGCGGCGGTTGGTGGGTGGAACGCGCGGCTTCTTACCCCGCGAGATCGACGCCCAGGACAGCAGCAGCAGTCCGACTCCCAGCAACAGCATCGTCGGCGCCCGCATCCCGGGCCGCAGCCCCAGGGAAGGCTGGGGGGGGGTTGTGTGAGGGACGACGGCGGTGGCGGCGATGTGGATTTAATCTGGAATATTCCGCGGCTCAACCGGCGCCTTCAACTCTCTTCCTCTCGGCCCCGACCTGACCCTCTTTTGTTGTTGTTGTTTTTTTTTTATTAAAACCTCCCTCGTGTTCTCGTCCCCCCCCCTTTTTTTTTCCTCCTTCTTCTCTCCCTCAGGAGCCCGAGCCGCCGCCGCCGCCGGTCGATGTGCACCAGACGCCAGCCGCTGCCTGACTGAATCTTCCTGGAAGCGCCGCTCCCCGGCCGCCTCCGCTTGCTGCCAAATAAGGAGCCGGCCTCGCTCTTAAAGGGGCCGCGTCCCTCTCGCCAACTGCTCCAAGTATTGGCTCCTCCCCCACTCCCAGGATTATTCTTCAGCCAACATTCCATGGTGCAAGTGAGGACCAGTGTCTTCTTCGTAAGCGCGTCATCACCCACCCGCTGAGCGAAGTCAGCCGGTGTTCTCTGGAACAAAAACAGAATTACCTGGAAAAACTCAGCAGGTCTGACAGCATCGGCGGAGAAGAAAAGAGTCGACGTTTCGAGTCCTCACGACCCTTCAACAGAACTGAGTATAGTTAGGAGAGGGGTGAAATATAAGGTGTTCTCTGGAGTTTAGAAGAAGGAGAGGTCGGTCACCTCATTGAAACGTGCAGGATTCTGAAAAAAGTTTGACGGGGGTAGACACAAAGAGATTGTTTTTCGCTGGTCAGGGAATCTAAAATAGTAACAGAAAGTGCTGGAAAAGCCCAGCAGGTCTGGCAGCATCTGTGGAGCAAGGAATAGACGCTTCACGCCCAATATAACTTCTTCAGAGTCTAAAACACAAGGGCAGCAGTCTCAGGATTAAGGGGTCGCTCATTTAGGACTGAGGGAAGAAATTACTTCACTCAAAGGGTTGTGAATCTTTGGAATTCACTATCCCAGAGCACTGTGGCTGCTCCATCATTAATATGTGCAGGGCTGGGATTGACAGATTTTTGGTTACTCAGGGAATCAAGGGGTATGGAGAGCGGGCAGGAAAGTGGAGTCGAAGCCCAAGATCAGCCATGATCATATTGAATGCAGGGCCATATGGTCTACTCCTGCTCCTATCTATTGTGTACTTGTGTTCCTGTGAATGTCAGTGTAATCAGATTAACTAAGTTTCCTTTAAAGGTTTTGGGTTTTTTTTGTGACAGTATATCAGTGCCTTCGTTATTGCCAACCTTCTGATTGGATCAAAAGGTATAAATAGGAGCAGGCTGAAACTGTGGTTGTTGAGTTAGGAGGTGAATGTTTGCAATGTGCATCTCTACAAATAAATGTTTATAAAAATGTGTCAAAAAACACTCACTTGCTCAATCTTACTCAGAATAGTTGTAATGCCCTCAAAAAAAGCATTGTCATTTCTCAATCTTTCTAACGATTTAGGTTAAGAAAATGCTGCAAAAACATGGCAGCTGAATGAGGCAAGAATAAAATACTGCGGATGCTGGAAATCTGAAATAAAGACAGAAAATGTTGGAAATACTCAGCAGGTCTGGCAGCATCTACGGTTCTCTCACGACAGATGCTGCCAGACTTGCTGAGTATTTCCAGCATTTCTGTCTTTATTGCAGCTGAAGGAAAAGGCTTTGGGGAGACTTTGATATGAACTAAAATAATTCATTGTTTTTCCTTTAGTCACCCATAACTGAGTGGTATTAGAAATTTTAATAAACAACCTTGGTGCAGGTGACGATGACTGTCTTCATAAGCATCGTCTTGCAATGGGAGATTGGGGTAGTAGTGCTGTCAACCTCAACAGAAGTTAAGTGTCTCAGGCAGCTTCCCTTCTCTCTTCTGTTATATTCTTTTCCAGCAAAGTATCAATCCCAGTTTTGTGGTCCAGGGCACCAGTGCAGATCAACAAGTGTATGCAATTACTTACTGAGCCCATGGCCCTGACACAAACTCACTGCCAAGGCAGTGGGCAAAACTCATTTAACAATGAGTCTGAGGCTCAGGTGGACACTAGCCTTTTATGTTTCAGTTTAACTTGTGCTAGTCTTGCAATATTGAACTACAGTCAGCATTGGGAGATGTGAAAAGGCTTGGGGGTAGCCAGATCACATATTCAAATCGCAAATAGCCACTGTGGAAAAAAGGATTCTAATCATAAATCTTCTATTAACAAGAGAAACTAGGTTAGTTCAGTAGGGGAGTTCTGGCCCAATGTAACCACAGTGGTATCACAGTATTAAATTGTATTGCACCTTCAAAATTGCTATTATGGGTGCAGTTGCTTCTCAGCTCCCCTAAATTAACAATTAATTGGTTTTCTGCTTTATTTAAAGCTTCAATTTTATTTGGAAAATTATATATTTATGCTTACTGTCTCCAATCTTCAAATTTATGTTGGGTTTCAGTAGTGCTGAAGGATTCCATTATCCATTTCAATAACAGACAATTCTTAATTTATGAAAATTGACAGAAGTTATGTCGAAACATCATTTCATATTTTGATAAAACAAACAGTGGAATCCAAAACCCTGTTTGGAAACAGAGCAACAAAATTAAATATTACAAAAATGAAAATTTGCAATTGTCCAAGAAATCAAATGGGCCAAAGTATCTGGAATATTAAAAGTCACATTACATTATGAACTTTGAAATTCATTAATAATGTTTGCTCTGTATTTATAAAAGAATGGACATAAAGCACCTGTTCTCATGCAGGTGATTTGCACTTATTCTTGTACAAATACAGAATAATCATTAATAATGCATCCATTTAAAAATGAATAATCATATGCTACAATAGGTAATATAATTTTGCCTGCAACATGTTACAAATTTAGGAATACTCAACATAGCAATGTCCATAAGGGAAACTATAACTTTCATTGTCGTTTGGTAGTACAAAACCTGAGTATTGCTGAAAAAAGAGACATATCTATGCTTTCTGTCTTGCACTCATCAGGACACACACAAGAATACCATTGCAAGGGGGAAAACAACAATTTATACCGTATATGAAGAGAGTGCTGATTGGTTGGCAAGTGGCCACACCAAACAAGCATTTACACATGAAGCCATCACCAAAACCTGGTAAACACGAAGTTAACAATAGTTAATGGAAAAGTTGATAGGGAGATCAATCAGAATCAAGCTGCTTGGTTTAAATTTCAAACGATGCTTGGCAGTTAACTGTCAGTCACCATCAGTGGTGCATTCTCCATGGAAACACCACTTGCCAACAAATCAGCACTCCCTTCTCATACAGTATAAATTGTTTTCCCCCTTATATTGGTATTCTTGATGAGACGAAAAGATTAGACATGTCTCTTTTTTTAGCAAAACTTTCATTGTGTTGGGTAACTTCACAGGTGTAAAGACATATTATAACTATAGTGGTATCTGAGTGCCACTCAGCTGTCAATACTCACAAAATTAATACTTTTGAAAGGTAAAATTTATTACGTATTTCCAGTTGGCTCAAATCAATAATTATTTTGAAAACTGACTCCATAAATACCATGTTCTATATGTATGAATCCAACGTTTAATATGAAACGTATGTTTTCTTTTCTGTAAGATACCAGACTCCTTTCAAATCTGTACCAATATTATGTTAATCAATGCACAAACATGCCATTTCAAGAATATTTGGACAGCTTATGGGCTAAGTGACAAATGTTAGGTCCACTAGAAAACTACAAACATCTGCTGTGTCCTGTACTATTGTTATATTCTGTTTCTGTCATTAGAGACTATTAGGGGACAACATAAATTCCTTATCAGATAGAAATCAGATATTGCATGTCAGACTAATGATTGTTGTTATTGTTTTCTACTTGGCGGCTCAGCAACACAGCACAACTGGTTTTCTGAACTTTGGATGAATTAGACTTGCATCTAATGTACAAAATTAAACAACTATATCAAAAAAGAAAAGCAAAATACTACAGATGCTGGATAGCTGAAATAAAACTAGAAAAATGCTAGAAATACTCAGCAGGTCTGGCAATATCTGTGCAGAGGGAAAGAGAAACAGAGTTAATGTCTGTTATGTTAATGAGTAAATGGTCATTTTTGAAATTTAATTAAAAGACTAACACGACCCATTCATCAATGCTACATCAATAAGTTATAATACCCATGAAGTGAACACATAATTCATTGGCCTCAAATTTTTATCAAAGATTTAAAATAGATAAATTCACACCTTCATTACAATAACAAAGGAAGGAATTTCATAAGAATGTATTAAACATTTATTTTCAGTATCTCATGGTGTAATTTGAAGGACTCTGTAACCAATGAATATTCTCACTAGAATTTACCAATTACTATTTCAACGTTTCCATTAACTATTGTTAACTTCATGTTTACCAGGTTTTGTTGATGGCTTCACGTGTAAATGCTTGTTTGATGTGGCACTAAGCCAATTTGACCAATTATTTCATGCACAACTCCTGAGGTTGGAAGCTGTGCAAGTGATCACTGTCACAACATTCTTGAGTCAAACATTCGGAGATATAAGACTGCAGTTTGGGATAACATTCTTGGTTTTCCTTGTTGGGCAGATCAATCCTTTGCTTATCAGCTCCCCAGATGGCATTGCTGAACATGGAAACTTTTCATTAGGGAGATTGCGTGTACAAATTCTCATCCAAATGCTCTGTCACATAACGCATCCAAGCAGTTGTTATAAGTAAATTATTTTGATATGCAGTAAAGGGGCCTGAACTGTATTTTACATATCAAAATTGATTCTTATTTATGTCTATAGAGTTTCTTTTTTGGATAGGATAAATAAGAATTCTTGTGTGAAAGAGATGATAATTGTGGAATGCTCTTTTGGGAGTGAGGGCTGCTTATTTTTTAAATCTATGCTGTAGAGCAGTTCAATTTCAAAATTAATCACCGTGAAATTATTTAAGAAGGGGAAATATTTTTCTCCTTATTCAAAATAATTTTTAAAATGTCAAATGCTAAAATTTTAGTCAACAATGAAAGACGGTTAATTTTAGTAGCTAAATTGCTGAATGCAAATATTTTGTTGCACTCATCAGAAACAATGCAATTATCTACTTTTTCACTTTACAGTGAATGAATGGTATACTTTTCTCTGCCCTATGTCAGCACCTAAAGGTTCGTCATAGCGTGGCCAGAAAAACAGCAAAGTTCAGTTTGCTTGGCCAAGGATTACGTTTTAATGCTAGCCTCAGAAAAACAATCCTTACTGCACCAGTTGAATTTTTCCACTTCATACACCAGCCATCCTAATCTGAGTACAAATGCAATTTTCCAGCTAACCCTGGAGCCAAATTGTGAGCAGTTTTTTCAAGCTGATCCATACCTAATAGGAAATGAGGTATAATTGGTTTTATGTGAGACCCATACAAACATCAGAAAGAAGAAAATTTCATCCCCTGAGTCTGGACTGAATTCAAACCTGTAGTGATGAAAGAGATGAAAGAAAGACTTAAACGTTTATATAATGTCTTTCATGACATCCCAAAGTGCTTTGCAACCAATTATATACTTTTGAAGTCACTGTTGTAAAAGAAGAAAAATTTGCATTTATATAGCATCCTTCATGACCACTGGATGTCAGTGTCTGGCTGTCATAGTGTGGAAAAAAAGTGCACCATTCATTCACTGTTATGTGAAAAATTAGATAATTACATTGTCTGTGATGAGTATAACAAAATATATACCACTCAGCAATTTCTCTGCTAAAATTAACCCTCTGTAATTGTTAACAAAAATCATAGCATTTGACATTTTAAAAATAATTTTGAACAAGGATAGAGATATTTCTCCCTGTCAAATAATCTCACAGTAATTAATTTTGAAGAGTAGTCACTATTGTAATGTAGGAAACACGGCAGCCAGTTTGCACACAGCGAACTCTCATGAACAGCAATGTAATAATGACCAGATAATCCCTTTTTTGCGATGTGGAATGAGGGTTAAATATTGGTAAGGAGAGCAAGGATAACTCCCCTGCTCTTCTGTGCAATACTGTTATGGGATATTTTACATTTAATATCTTAATTAATATCTTACTCAAAAGACAGCACCTCCGACAGTGCAACACTCCTTCTGTATTGCACTTGAGTAGCAGTATTGATTTTTGTGTGTAACTCTGGAGTAAGCCTTGAACTCGGAACCTTATAACATATCGAGGCAGGAGTGTTACCAACTGAGCCACAGCTGACACTTTAAAACATAGGAAATGTAGCTGCCAATTTACACACAAGGTCCCACAAATGGCAATGAGATTAATTATCAGAATTTGGTTGAGATAAATATTGACCGGGTACCCCCTTGCTCTTCTTCAAACTACAGTGCTGCACTGAAGTGTCAGCCTAGATCACCTGCTCAATTCTCTGGAGTGAGAAATGACCCACAACCTTTGGATTCAAGAGGCCAAACTGCTACTAGGGAACCATGACTTTTTGAAGGTTCGCGACAGTTAATTGTTAATACTCCTTTAAGAAAGTAACCAGGGTACCCAGAGCGCATGCTTACAACCACCAGTCACAATTTCCTGCCAGATAATGATCCTTTGTTTTCCTTTTTGCATTAAGGGACGCTGTTGTCTTGAGCAACACTAGCAATGGTAATTCATAGCACTCTGAAGAAAAGCATATTATTTTGCACATGTTGCTGAAAAACTTAATTTATTTGCAAACAGATTGACTTTGCTGTTTGTTCCTGGAGTTTGCAGAGGCTTTCTCTCGAAGCTGCGGAGCAGTGCACTTAGACCGCATGGTGTTTTATGTAATTTGATTGAACGCATCTTTTTTGTTTCCACACAACACTTTTATTTTCTGTAACAATGAGAATTCAGTCATCTTGGAGGGTGAGGCTGGGGAAGCGCATGCGCGACTGCCGGCGCTGACGTCACGGGGCTGCTGGCGGTGTCATGGCGGCTGCCGGTCAGCGGCTCGAAGCCTTTTCCATGTAAACACGCTCGACATTTCCTCCTCTCCTCTCCCTCCCCTCCCCCCCCCCCAACCACCATTCCCCCGCCCCAACTCCCCCCCATCCCCACCCCCTCCCCCCTCTCACCCCCAACCCCTCCCCCCCCCCCCCACTTTGACACACCCCCTCCCCTCCCCGCCTCATGGAAAGTCATGACGGTGCCGAGCGGGGCGGCGTGGCCGCCGTGGAGTTCGCCGGAGTCGGGCCGAGCACTCCCGGCAGCGGGCGGCTGAAAAGCGCCTGCCGGCCCGGGGAGACGGCCGCCGCCGCTGCCGAGACTCCATGTCCCAGCGCCGGGACGCACCTGGAAGAGGAGGAGAGGGCGAGGGTGGAGAAGGAGGAGGAGGAGGAGGCCGCGCCTGCCACCGCGCCGGAGAAAGTGAGGGAGGAGGGCGCCCAGCAGCAGCAGCAGCAGCAAAACTTGGTAAACAAGATGGGCGAGCTGGGCACAGAGGCAGAGAGCGGCTCAAGGAAAGGAGCCCTGGCCGGCCTCTCACAGCAAACATTGCCTCCACACACGGACGGTCAGGTCCAGGAGGAAGGCAGCCCCAGTAAAACTCCCGAGGGTGACAGGAATCACAGTGCCAGTGACCAAAGCCTGCCCGGCGAATCGCAAAGCATCGACTCCCTCGAATCCTTTTCTAATCTGAACTCCTGCCCAAGCTCTGATTTGAACAGCGAGGGGGCTGAAGACCGGGCTCTGGCTCTTGCTTTACAGACTGAGGAGTATAATAGCAAGGATGGCGTTGCCAAACCGTCTGGTTCGAAGGAGAGATTCCCTGGACAGTCAGTCTATCACATTAAGTGGATCAAATGGAAAACCGAGAACACGCCCATTATTACACAGAATGAAAATGGCCCTTGTCCATTGCTCGCAATTATGAACGTTCTTCTTTTAGCATGGAAGGTACATGTAAATATATTAATAACTTTTAACGTATGTAAAGTGTGAAGTTTTCATGTATGGTGATACCTATTAAGTTGTAGCTCGCACCTTCACTGTACTTGCTGGCATACATGGCACCAGTCCACCAACACCTTGATTTTTAAAAATGCTAATTTTTCCATTCAAATCTCTGCATGGCCTCACCCTTCACTATCCCTGTGACCTCCTCCATGCTCTGCATGGGAGGGAATTCTGGAGCTTGGGACCTAGACAACTGAAAGCACAATCGATGACGATGGGCAAACAATGTGGGGGATGCACGAGAGGTCAGAGTTGGAGGAACAGAGTTCCTGAACCCCTTTGTCTTTCCTCTTTAACATGCTCCTTAAAATTGACCCCTGACTATGCTTTGTTAACCTGTCCTAACACCTCTTTTGGCTCGGAGTTGACTTTTGCCATATTACACTCCTGTGAAATCGTGGGATGTTTTACTATGCTGAGTGGGCTATGTAAATAAGTTTTCATTGCATAAAACCTTGTTTCAAAATAAAATCTAATTTTTAAATCCACATTTTTATTCTAGATTAAGCTTCCACCTATGATGGAAATCATAACAGCAGAGCAGTTAATGGAATACTTGGGTAAGATTTTTTTTTACTGATACTAAAGGGATGTTTTCATTTGAAATGAAACTACCTCAGAGTCATTTGTCACCTTATTAGTTTTTCCCTCTGCCAATTGAAAGATTGAAAACAAAATCCACGGTACTTGGTGTTTTTTAAGTATTTTATTGCAAAGTTATGATTGTTTTTATTGAACAGTAAAAGCACTCTCTTCTGTAACTTGTTGCTGAAGTTTCTCAGGGTTGTAGCCTTGACCCATCTATCTTCATCTGCTTCATCAATGACATGTCCTCCATTGTGGCAGCAGAAGTGGGGCTGACCGATAATTGCATAATTTTCAGTTTCGGTGGTGGTCAGATAAAGAAGGTAAGTCTAAAGGCAGTCACACTAGGACAACGCCCACACTTGATAAGTGACATGTAGCATTCATGCCACACAAGGGTCAGGTAATGACTCTTCAACAGAAGAGTCTAATCAACTTCCCATGGCATTCAGTGGCATTGCCTTCACCAAATGCCCCCTGAGGGCCAACATTGACTGGAAACTCAACTGCAAGAATAAATCTCACGGCTATTTGAGCAGGCCAGAGGATGGGTATTCAGGAGTGAGTCACTCCCCTAACTCGTCAAACCTCCCTACTGCCTACAATGCACAAGCCCGAAGTATGATTGCATATTCTCCACTTGCCTAAATGGGTAATGCTGCAACAACACTCAAGAAGCTCAACACCGTCCAGTACAAAGCAATCTGCTTGGTTGACATCCCATCTATGAGCTTAAACATAGTGTACACTGCCTACAGAACTCACATAAACAAATCATTGAAAAGCGGTAGGACAAGCCGATAAGTGTTACAAATGCATTTTGGAGCACTTGGCTTATAAATAGAGGAAGCAAGTATGCCAGCCCTTTATAAAACACTGGTTTGACCTCAGCTGGAATATTCTGGGCACTATGCTTTAGGAATGATATCAGAGCCTTGGAAAGGGTGCTTGAAATTTCTGGGAATTAAAGCAGCAATGAGGAACTACAGTTAGGTGCAGAGACTAGAGAAGTTGGGATTGTTCTCCTTAGATGAGGTTCATGGGAAACTTAATAGGGCTTTGCTAGACTAAGTGAGGAGAAACTGATTTCACTGGCAGGTGAAGGACACAGATTTAAGACAATTAGGAAAAGGACCAATTAGGTATTTACTTGAAAAGGAAAATTTGCAAAGCTGTGAGGCAAGAACAGGGTAAGCCAACACTGGCATAATGGACTGAATGGCCTCCTGTGCTCTAAAATTTTATGAACTGCAGCAGCTCTCAAGCATGTGACAACTACCACCACTGGAAGGAAAAGGGCAGAAGGTACATGGCAGCATTATAACCTCCACGATTCCCTTCAAGTCGCTCACCATTCTGATTTGACCATATGTCGCTGACTGTTCCTTAAGCATCACTGACAAAATCATAGAATCCTCAACCTAAACAGCACCATGGGGAGTACCTTCATTGCATAACCTGTCTGTATTAATGCGAGAAGGCAACCCACCCCACCACTTTCTGAAGTATTACTAGGGCAATAAGTACTGACCTTGGCAGAAAATCCAACATGTCGAAGAATGATTTTTAGAAAAAAACTATTAATTGACATGAAATGCCCATAGTGAAAACTGCAAAAAAAAAGCTTGTGCATAAATTTTGCAAGAGGGTCAGGTTCACCTCCCCAAGTCAATACCCACAGCCTTTATCAAAATTGGAGGTTTGATGAATGTTAAAACTGGCGATAACGAATTGCAATGCAGCAGTTTCTTAGATCCAAATAGCTTGGTATAAATTAATTTTGTTTGGCTGAATCAATATGCTGACCTGAAGTTTCTGCTCAGTTGCATAGGTTTTTCAACAGAAACCAGCACAGAAGTTTGTGGAATTTTAAGCGCACATTGCGTTCAGTGGAGCTTGAGCATACTTGTGCTAAATTTAGGAACATTTGTTCGAAAGCAGGCCCTGCCCACAAAACACCCTGAGGATGAATTAATCGGTGCTGGGAGCTTCTATTAATTCTGGTCGTTTGTGGGTCATTAAGGATGCTTCAAAAATTAAACTCTGTACTTTGGGTGCAAGGACATTAATAGGAATGTGTTGCAAGCCTTTGAATGTAATTTATTTTGAAATTTTCTAAGAAACTGACTCCAGTGGCCCAAGGTAACTGGGAAACAGTTCTATATATTTTTAAAAGCCATTGTCAGTAGTTTGAAATCTGGTTACTCTCGGGTGGTAGATTGACACTGCTAAATCCATTTTATGCTGAATTAATCAAACTGCACTTCGTTACCGCTCGCAAATATATCAAGGATTATTTTGAATGAAAAACGTAAATGTTTTGAAATGCAGCCCAGTTGCCCATTACAGATTTTGTGTGCACTGATATGCAAGTGAATTTGAACGTAGACTTGAAGAAAAAGTCTTATTTTCAAAACGGAATCAATTTGCGCCCGTTTTGTCAATTGCACTCTGAGCAGAAATTTTACCCTGGATGATATGTTTGGAAATAAATAAAACTAACCAAGTGAGAAATGAATGAGAAAAGGCAGTTCAGCTGATCCATCAGACCCAATCCTCCCTGGGCAGCGTAAGTTTTTTATTGAGAGAGCGCAGTGAAGGGCTAAGACTCATTTGCAACAGCATGTGGCCAAAGATGTATAGAGTAAAAGAGAAAGTGGTTGGATGGTTTCAAGCTTGCAGCACGAAAGAATGATTGAAAAGACAACCAGTTGCATCTTTGAGGCCCTGCAAAAGAGTGAGCGTAGAGGTTTGGTTTGAGTTTTGATTTTATTCTAGCAGGAAAGCTAGAAGAGGGCTTAAAACAAAGCCTTTGGAGCTTAAAAATAACAGGAAAGTAAAGTTGAGAGGAAGATTGACAGTATTGATAATTTATTTATATTAATACTGATATTGTATTAATATTGATATTA